>NC_021164.2:48653958-48667165 GCF_000331145.2 Cicer arietinum | reverse complement strand
AATGTTGTTTTATGATAATAATTGTTAGAATTTGAAATATGTGGAAAAATAAAAATATTCTAAACATTTTGACATTTGGAAAACAAATACACGGAAACTCGATAGATTCTCAACATGTATGGGTGCATATAAGAAAATGAAGAATAATCATTTTAAACAATGGACTTTGTTTTACCTCGAAAAGGGGGGTCCCACGAGACATACTAGAGTCACCATGCAAAAAATGGTTGTTATCTTCATTCATCTATTGAATCTTGTGGGCGTAGAAGATGATAAGGATCTGAGAGTCAAATAAATGAACAGGAATTGATCATTAATTCATGACACACATAAATCATGCATAATTTACTCATACTCACATGATCCATGCATCTTCATTCACACTTTACCTATACTCAACAACCTTGCATAATGTATAACACACACATGAATCATTCATACCTTATATTTATACTTTATTTATACTCGACAACCATTAATGTTCTTATTGCAGGTATCATATGCATATTCTCCATCTTTTTCTACCTTCAAGATTGGACCAACTACCTTTGTTCGTTTCTATCGATCTATGCATCGGTAACCAATCCGACGATCATTTTTAATTTCTATGGATCTATGCATCGGTAAACAATCCGAAGATGATCACTTTCATTTATGTTGATCTACACATCGGTAAACAATCCAAAGACGATCACTTTCATTTATGTCGATCTACACATCGGTAACCAATCCAAAGACGATCACTTTCATTTTTGTCGATCTACGCATTGGTAATCAATCCGAAGACAATCATTTTTTTTTATGGATCTATGCATTGATAAACAATCCGAAGACAATCACTTTTATTTTTGTCAATCTACACATCGGTAACCAATCCAAAGACGATCATATTTTTACTTCTATGGATCTATGCATCGGTAAACCATCCAAAGACGATCACTTTCATTTATATCGATCTACGCATCGATAACCAATCCGAAAATGATCATTTCTTATTTATATGGATCTATGAATCGATAATCCGAAGACGATTATTTTCACTCATGTTGATCTACGCATCAGAAATCAATCCAAGAAGATCATTTTGCACATTTCAAAATTTTTGCATCATCCCAGCTTTAACATTTCAGGGGCACTTTAATACATGCGTTTGTTATTGAACAAAATTTATGTCCTTATATTTACTTATCTTTTAACTGATAACATGGGAATGAAAACCATTGTTATTCATATTTTCATATTTGTTAAGTAAAATAAAATTAAATAAGGGAAGCTGTAGTACCCCAAATTTGTCCAACTTATTAGAAGTAATTCAAAAACTAATAATATCCATTTTTATTATAATACATCAAATTTTTAATTTATGCCTTCATAATCATTGATACAAAAAAGAAAAAAAAAAAAATATATATATATATATATATATATATATATATATATATATAAAAGGAAATAAAAATAATATAGCTAAAAATCGAGCTCAACAATTTACAATGGCAAACCAAATTATAGTTTTAAAGTCAAATCAAATTATAGTAAGTAGGCTCATTATGTCTCATCAATTTACAATGTCAAATCAAATTACAGTTTTAAAAACCAAACCAAATTACAATTTTAAAAAATAAAGCCAAATAAAATTACAATAAAAATTAAGTCAAACCAAATCAAATTAAGCCCACTGCTCCAGCCTGTTTTGCCTATGTTTTGTTCTTTATTGCTGCCTTTGCTCATTGCCAAGCCTTGCTCTGCTGATGTTGACTGTTGTTGATGCACAAACCTTGCTCACTGATACATTAGTACATGTTGTAACTAATTAGAGAAATAAAAACATAATTTTTATAAGTCAGCCATTGTACATATTATACATAGTAAAAAGACAAACTTTTGAGTTTTATAAAAATAACTAAGAGACAAAATTCTGAGTTTGAAACAGAAAAAACTAAAAGAAAAATGTGTTTGAATCATGTAAAAAAATTAACCAAATCTTCAAATAAAAAATGCTCTTTAACCCAACAAACCAACTTTGTCCAACAGATGAACATAATCAGAAACAAACAAATAGGCTAAATGCAACACTTCTCTTGTTTGGTGCATGCAAGAAAGGGTGAGAGAGTGTGAATGGTGATTCTAAGAAATCAAATGCAGCAAGAGTACAACCACCTCCATTGTAACTAGGGTTTGTGTTTTTGATGCAATCTAGAGCTGCCTCCCCTGTAACTACTAGGGTTTGTGTTTTATGTTTTGACCTTTTTTTTTTAAAGTTAATTTGGCTTTGGGTTCTAAACAAAAAAAAAAATTGTTCAAGCTCAAGCCATTTAAAGTTATTTATTTTATTTTAAAAGGGTTAATTTATTTCATAACTAAATATCAATTTCATCATAAAAATACAAATAAATATTACATTAAAGATTAATTAGACGTGACATCTTTTTAATGTTTGAGTTGTTAGAACACAAGTGGTACAACTCGATAGTTCTAAAACTCTCTTTGTTAATTTATTTATTTATTATTTTTTTAATAAAGTAATCTAAAACCGACTTATAAATTTGTTTAATTAGATGTGGTATTATTTTTTTATTTTTAAGTTGTTATGACACATATTGTACAACTTGGTGGTTTTAAATTCATATCTAAACCGAAAATAATTTAAAATATTCTTAAAAAGATTAATTAGATGTGACATCTTTTTAATATTTGAGTTGTTAGGACACAAGTGGTACAACTTGATAGTTCTAAAACTCTTTTTATTTATTTTATTATTTATTTATTTATTTATTTATTATCTTTTAATAAATTAATCTAAAATTGAATTATAAATTTATTTAATTAGATGTGTTATTATTTTTTTACCTTTGAGTTGTTAAGACACATATTGTACAATTTGGTGGTTTTAAATTCATATCTAAACCGAAAATAATTTAAAATATTCTTAAGATGATTATTTAGATGAGACATCTTTAATATTCTGAGTTTTTGAAACATAAGTTGTATAACTTGATAGTCATAAAACTTGCATTTCAAAACAAGTTTTTTTTCAAATCAAACAAGCTCATTTTCTTTTCTTGTCAAAATATATTTTTTTAAATATAACAAAACAAATTTTCTTTAAAAACTAAGAATCAACACATCCGCATTTTCTACATAAGAACTACGTAGCTTTGATTTCTCCATCGCATCGAGTGATACGTAGGAGCAAAATCACATTCTTGTCAAGCACATTAATAAATTTTATTTTTGTCCTTATTTTTTAAACATAGATTTATTCCAAAATAATTTTAAAAAAATAGTAGTAATTGTTATTCACATTTAATAATAAGTAGAAATAAATATACTTAAGTTAATATTAATTTTATACAATTAATTATAGGTAACCGTATTTTAACGGATGTTGTAGGATGTTAATACATTCCCTACGCATAATCGACTCCCGAATTTAAAATTTAGTTTCAAATATCATTTTTTTTCTTTCTATTTTTAAGTGTTTCCCAACATTTTCAATATTTTAAAATAAATTTGGTGGCGACTCCATTGAATTTGAGAAACATTCGAAATTTTAAGCCGCGACACCTTGCACAAATTGGACAGTGCTTTGGAACATCTTAAAGAGAGCAACATGTGACTCAACTCAATAATATTTTTTATGGCAAATTTTTTTTCAAGTTTTTTTTGGAAATTCAAAAATAACACTATTTGACTAATATATCTTGTTTAATCAATCAACAACTCAACCTAGTATAAACAAATTTAATCGAATTCAAAACTCACAACAAAAATTCGTCATCAACAACACCTATTTGAATAAGTAGCATCGTCAAACTTCAATCATCATGAGGGAAAAAATTACTCAAGGTGTCAAAGATTATAGAGTAAAGGGTGAGCCTTCGATTCCACAAGCTAATTAAAGGTTGCTTTTTAATTCTCCGATGGAACACCTTTTTTATATTTTAATCATTTAAAAAATAAAAAGAATTGCATAGGGAATTTTTAAAATATAATTATTGAATTTTAAATATAGAAAAAGAATGTAGTTTCTTTTGTAGCTGTGTAATCATTGATTTATTTATTTCGACTTTTGTTAACTAAGATTTCTAATTTTAAAAATTTCAATTTTAAATCTTGAAATAGATTATAGTTACTTCTGTAAAAAATTTATTATTTTGTTCTCATTTTGGTATTTAGATAAGACATTTTTGTTCTATTTAAGATAATAGTCAAATTTTTAATGATCTTTTAACAAAATTAATGCAACTTGATGTAGTGTTGAATTGACTAGTGGAATAACATAATTTAGTTTTTTTTTATTTCATGTGGTATATATTTTGGTAAATTATTCATTAGTATTACAATTACTATTATTATTACTACTATTATTAAATTTAGGACGAATTTTTATTATTTACTTTCTTATTTAAATGACTTTAAATCATTTCTTATGTATTATTTCATTTAAGGTAAATATTTTATTTTGAATACTTTTTATTATAAAATTAACATTCTTGCAGAGTATTTTTTTTAGAATTCATTGCCATTAAGAGTTAGAATCCATTATCTTAGTCTTTTGACAACACATATATAAGATAATAATTATTTCTTTTTAAAAAAAAAAAAAAAAAATTTTAAAGAAAGGAAATGAAAAATGAATATTGAAATAAACTTTTGTAAAAAAACAATTAAACAAGATACTTATGTGTTACCATAAAATTGTAACCTAGCTTGCCTACAACTACAAGTAACAATGACGATATCGCATAAATTGATGACATCAGTTGCATTGAGGCTATTGTCTAATTTTTTCCGGAGTAGGCCAACCAGCATGGGTGTAGAAGCAAATAGTTTATTTCAAAAGGCGAACACTAATCAGATTCAACCTACTGTCTGTCAATGTCTCAAAGATGCTTCAATAGAATTTGAAATTAATACTGACAAAACAAAACAACTCTCACAACTTTGTAACATTAGTCTTTCAGTTTCAATTGATCCAAGCATTGATTGTAACACGTAATCTTCCTACTTTCTTACTAAATCACATACTTATTTTACTTGAGAAAATTATGTGTTAGTTTTTAATAATTATACTTTTTTAAATTGAGTGACTTAAAATCATGCATGATCTCTTTATCACGTAATCCTGTATTTCTCCCTCCAAACTAGCTTATCATTATTATAATTATTTTGTTATTTTTCTTCATGATTCCATGATGCTACAATATGGGTCAAGCAGAATATGAAGAAATCTAGAAGAACAACAACGAAAACTTCATACCAATAAGAAATTCGAAAAATCTAATTCAAAATTGTACTAACTCTATTGAGTTGGATAAATTTTAACTATTTATTAATGAAGATTTGATTCAAAGGTATCTATTATTCAATCTCTATTTCTAATTTTCTGAAGTCTAATATGCTTTTTTGAAAATTAAATAACATATAATTTTAATCTATTGAAAATTGAAAAACTTCACTCAACCAAACCAGCAAACACATCAAACATGCTTTTATATATATATATATATTATTAATAACAACCATTAGATTTAATTAATACATTAGATAAAATTACTTACTAAAGATGATATGTGATTGTATCTCCACTTATATTCTATAATATATATAATTTTTATTTTTATTTTTATTTTTATAATAACTCGAATTAAAAACTCCTTAATGTTAGTATCTAAAAAATAAAACTGCTTTTTGTACTTGCGAGATAGAATTATTTAAAAATTTTATTTTATTTTATTTATCTTTTTTACTCAAAATTTTTATTTTTATTAAATCTGTGTTTTTGATGTTTATCAAAATAAAAACAACTTTTCATCGTAATTTTTTATAAACTACTTTTGGATCATCGTTTTTTGTTTATAAAAATAAATCTCTCTCTTCATTTATTTCAATTTACTCTTCGATTTGTGGCTTTCCCTTCTTAATGAATGATATTTTTTTCATCCTTAAGTGTTCATCGCCTGTTTGTGGAAAATGCTTGAAACAGGTTGGATTGACAAACATCATCTCAATCCTTTCCATTTCTTGTGAAATAGACCTTTTGTTTAGCATTTATATTTTCATTCCGAATTAGAGTGGACTGTTTCCAACAATCTATTTAAGTGGAAAACAATACCAAGAAGTGGATTGTTTCTACAACAATATAGACACAACACGAGTTTTTTTTTTCTTTCTTTCACTTATAACCCTTATTTGAAAACAAAATTACTAAACTATTTTCTTTTTAAAACTATGTATCAAAATACTAATTTCTTTTTCTTAGTTATAAGTAATCTGCAGACTATGTCGGTTAAATGATCATACTCAAAAACATGAATAATATATATATATATATATATATATATATATATATATGTGTGTGTGTGTGTGTGTGTATTTGAAACAAAAATTGAAATACTTTTTTTGAAAAATTTCTTTAACGAAGTCATCTGCTTCCTTAAGAAAGTCGTCATTTGCAAATACGACTTATAATTAAGAAAAAATTATATTTTGATATATAGTTTTCAAAAAAGAGTATTTATATAATTTTTTTTTCAAAATTGGGTTATTGAAAAAACCCCTCACACAAAACAACAATATAGACATTAAATTTATACCATAAAATAATATAGAAATTAAATTTATACCATAAAAATGCAAGTTTAAAAAGGACATTAAATTTATAACATAAAATAATATAGAAATTAAATTTATACAATAAAAATGCAAGTTTAAAAAGAATAACATCTGAGTAAAAAAATAAAAATAAAAATAAAATCTCAAATAATCTTATCTCACAAATATGAAAATAAGTTTTATTTTTTTGGATATAACCACTACGCCAAAAATGACATTTAACAGCGCCCCTTTTACAGTGCTTGCTAAACACAAGCGCTGTTGTAAATATAATTTAAAAATAACGGAGCCTTTTACAGCGCTTTAGTTGACAAACGCTGTAAAACAAGCGCTGTTGTAGGTCATATAACGTTTGCGCATAACGTTATAAGGCTTTTACAGCGCTTGTCAAGAAAGCGCTGTAAAATGAAGCGCTTTCGCGTATCAGTTACAACGCTTTTTTCACAAGCGCTGTAAACACATGCGCTTTCAAAATATTTGAACTACCTAATACAGCGCTTTATTCACAAGCGCTGTAAAATACATGCGCTTTCATTGAATTTAACTATCTATTATAGCGCTTTTTTCACAAGCGCTGTAAACTACATCTTTCAAATAATTATATACGTTGGAAATCTTCATATCCTCTACATCTTTCAAATAATTATATACGTTGGGAACCCTAATATCCTCTACGTACTGTGTGGCCATCTACGTTGTCTCAGGTATTTTTTACACATGATCTGTTATGTTTTGTTATATATATAAATTGTCAAAAACTCATACCACATGATCTGTTCTGTTTTGAAATTGTTAGTTGATATTGGTTTCTTTTTGAAACTTGTTGATATGTTTTGAAAGCTTATTATTTTTGTTACTGCATTTATATAGGTGGTATAATATGGATAGGAAATGGATTTCATATTTTTGTAACTGCATTTATATAGGTGGTATAATATGGATAGGAAATGGATGTCAGCCAATCGATTGTCAAAAGAGTATGAAATTGGAGTGAAGGAGTTTGTTGAGTTTGCAGTGAAGAATGCAAAAGATCCAAATAGAGTAGTTTGTCCTTGTTTAAAATGTTGTTTTGGAAAACGTGTTAGAGAAGATGAATTAGAAGGACATCTAGTATGTAATGGAATTGATCAAAGCTACACATGTTGGATAAGACATGGTGAGAAAAAAAAAAGGAAACATTAATTTTGAGAATAGTTCGACATATGCTTCAACTGACTTCGATACAGATACATATGAGCCGGACCGAGTTGATGAGATTGCAAAAGCAGTTGAAGAAGATCTTCGAGATTGTCCTAAAATGTTTGAAAGTTTGTTGAGTGATGCAGAGAAAGAATTATATAATGGTTGTACTAAATTCACAAGACTGTCAGCGATATTAAAGTTGTACAACTTAAAAGCGAGTAATGGATGGTCTGATAAAAGCTTTACAGAATTATTAACACTCATAAAAGATATGTTGCCAGATGATAATGAACTTCCCAGTCGAACCTACGAGGCTAAACGGATTTTGTGTTCTATTGGAATGAGTTACGAAAGGATTCATGCGTGTCCTAACGATTGCATTTTATTTCGAAACGAATATGAACTACTTAAGGCGTGTCCGAAATGCAATGTCTCTCGATATAAGAAGAAAGAATCTACTCCAGCAAAAGTCGTGTGGTATTTTCCTATAATACCAAGATTTAGGCGCATGTATCGCAGTGAAGAAGATTCAAAACACTTGACATGGCATGCAGATGAAAGAATTAGAGATGGAATGTTTCGACACCCTGCAGATTCCCCACAATGGGCAAAAATTGATCACGAGTATCCTGAATTCGGGATAGAGTCAAGAAATCTAAGACTTGCACTTTCTACTGATGGAATGAATCCACATGGTCTTCAAAGCATCTCACATAGCACGTGGCCTGTGATTTTGGTAATATATAACCTACCTCCATGGTTATGTATGAAGCGTAAGTTTATGATGTTGTCTCTGTTAATTTCTGGACCCAAACAACCGGGGAATGATATCGACGTATACTTGACTCCTCTAATCGAAGATTTAAAAAGTATGTGGGAGACAAGTGTGGAAGTTTATGATGGGTATAGGAAAAAGTGTTTCAATTTGAGGGCTATGTTGTTCGGCACAATTAATGATTTTCCAGCATATGGTAATTTATCAGGATATAGCATTAAAGGTCAGTGTGCATGTCCTATATGTGAAGAGAGTACAAATTGGATGCGGTTGAAACATTGTAAGAAGAATGTGTTTCTTGGACATCGTAGATTTTTACCTTATAGTCATCAGTATCGTGGGTGGAGAAATGCATTCAATGGAAAATCAGAGGAAGGTAAAGCTCCTTTAGCACCGACTGGATATCAAATACTTGAAAAAGTACAAGGTTTGACCAATAAATTTGGCAAACCTTTTGCGGGAGAGCTGGTGAAAACTGGGTGGAAGAAAAAGTCAATTTTCTTTGAATTGCCATATTGGAAGTCATTGTATGTAAGACATTTCCTCGATGTGATGCATATTGAAAAAAATGTATTTGAAAGTGTTATTGGTACGTTACTCAATGTTCCAGGAAAGTCTAAAGATGGCGTCAATGCAAGATTGGACTTGGTCGATATGGGAATAAGAAATGAACTGGCTCCAGTAAAGAAAGGAAATCGCACATATCTACCTCCAGCCGCTCATACTCTATCTAGAAAGGAAAAAATTGTTTTATGTAAATTTCTACACGAAGTTAAAGTTCCAGAAGGATACTCTTCGAACATTAAAAATTTGGTTTGTATGAAAGACCTCAAGTTAAAAGGTTTGAAGACCCATGATTGTCATATTATAATGGAGCATTTGCTACCAATAGGTATACGTTCCATTTTACCTGAAAAAGTTCGACTAGCCTTAACTAGATTATGTTTCTTCTTCAGGGAAATTTGTAGTAAAGTGATCGACCCTCAGAAATTACCGACATTGCAGAGGGAAATTGTTGTTACTTTGTGTGAGCTTGAAATGTATTTCCCACCATCGTTTTTTGATATAATGGTTCACCTTACTGTTCATCTGGTTAAGGAGACACAACTTTGTGGGCCAGCTTATATGAGATGGATGTATCCGATAGAACGATATATGAAAATATTAAAAGGGTACGTAAAAAGTAGAAGTCGACCAGAAGGTTGTATTGCTGAACGATACATTGTTGAAGAGGCTGCTGAATTTTGTACTGAATATCTGTCCAATGTTGAATCCATAGGGCTTCCCATGTCTCGTCATTCGGGAAGACTATCAGGAGAAGGGATAACTGGAAGGAGACTACTGACTATATCAAGGACAGAATGGGAGCAGGCACAATTGTATGTTCTGCACAATGATGATGAGGTTCAACCGTATGTTACAATACACATTGATCAGTTATCTCGTTTGAACATGAATAGGAATCAAAATTGGATAACTCGAGAGCACAATCGAAGTTTTGTAACATGGTTAAAAAATCACATAATGTCAAAATTTGATATAGACCCCGGATCAATTTCAAATAGATTGAGGTGGCTAGCAAATGGTCCGAGCTTACATGTCTTTTCTTACACTGGTTATGTTATTAACGGCTACACATTTTATACCAAAGAACAAGATGATCAGACCACTATGCAAAATAGTGGAGTCACTCTCGTAGCTGAAGCGATGCATGTCTCAAGTGCAAAAGACAAAAACCCAATATATGCAAATCTATCATATTTTGGGGTTATCGAGCGCATATGGGAGTTAGACTACACAATGTTTCGTGTTCCCATATTTGGTTGCAAGTGGGTCGATAATAATAATGGCGTTCGGATTGATGAGTCAGGATTCTTGCTTGTCGATTTTAATAGGGTGGGATACAAAGACGAGCCTTTTATTTTAGCGTCGCAAGCTCAACAAGTGTTTTATGTCACTGATCCTTCTAATGATAAATGGTCTGTTGTCCTATCGACCAATAAAATAAGTGATGATAACAATAATGGTGAAGATGTTGGTAATGATCTTTTATTTGCAACATCACAACAACCACATGAAATTGATTCAACTGATGATGGTTTATATCTTAGAGATGATCATGATGAGGGAATTTGCATTAATCCATCGTTTCATATTGTAAACGGACAAACAAATGTGAATGCCACCAGGAAAAGAAGAAGGGCATCTTAATGTATATGTTTAATTGTTTTATATAAGCCATGCATGTAATCTGAATTATTGTGATAAATATGCATGTAATCTGAATTATTGTGATAAATATGCATGTAATCTGAATTATTGTGATCACAGTTTGCTACTAATGTCACTTATATAATGTAAATTAAGTGCCAATTCGATTGGAATAAATGTCTGATCAGTTACAGTCATCCAAAATTGAACCCAAATAAAAAGCGCTTTTTATAAATACTGAGGTCTTTTACAGCACTTTTTATAAAAAGCGCTGTAAAAGACCCTTTTGAAACTAAGTAAAAATGACATTTTACAGCGCTTATTTGCAAAAGCGCTGTAAAAAGCTTTATTAATAATAATTATCAGACACCTAACATGACTATCTCTAACAGGATTTTCTTCAAACACCTTGTACGCATCATGGGAATCCCCAAAAACACATTGTTAACAAAAACATCAGACTCAAACCCATTTTTCGCAACATGGCAATGAACCTAAATACCAAGTTTCGATTTAAGAAGGAAAGGGAATGTAAACAGATAAAAAGGTGTTGAGGTAGAGATTGAATTGTGAAAGAGTAAGCTTTGATGTTTGTGAAGAAGATGCATAAAAGGAGAACAGTTTGGTGAAGAGGAAGGGATTTTGGTGATGACCAGTTACTACTATGTGGATTTTGCATGTTGAGCTTGTTTAAAAAATAACATAACAAAACACAAAAACAATAAGGCCTTTTACAGCGCTTATTTAAAAAAGCGTTGTAAAAGGCTTTAAAAAAAACATTCATATAACATAATAAAACAAGGAGACCTATTACAGCGCTTTTCCAAATAAGCGCTGTAAATTACTGTTTTAAAAATAAAATAAAGAGACCATTTACAGCGCTTATTTGAACAAGCGCTGTAAAAGGGTTCTATATATAACATAATAGAACAATGAGGTCTTTTACAGCGCTTATTGGGAAAAGCGCTGTAAAAGAGCCTTTAAAAAAATTAAATAAGGACGCCTTTTAGAGTGCTTTTCAAACAAACGCTCTAAAAGGCCTAAGCATTTTAGAGCGCTTTCTAAACAAGCGCTGTAAAAGGGTTATAAAAAAGCGTCGTAAAAGGGTTACGTATATATAACAGTAACCGCTTCAGTTTCCTCTTCATTATGTAAACTTCACTATCATCTCAACCTTCATCGTTCTTCTCTTCTTTTGCAAACCCTATCATCCCGTCCATTACGAACCTTATTTCCACGATCATCTCCTTCATTTCGAACCTTATTTCCATCCAAGATCATCTCTCCCATTTCACACAATATATTTTCATTGAAATACGTAACCCTCATTACGTATTTCTTCAAACCGTATTTCTGTGAACCATATTTCTGTGAACTTTCTGCGTTCCCTCTGTTCTTTAGATTTCATCTTTCTTCGAACCATTATTCAGGTATTGATGTTATAAATTTTTTGTAATCATTAAAATGCATGTTGAGCTTTTTTAAGATATACTGATACATGTTGAGTTTGTTTATAATAATGCATGATCCATGTTGAGCTTGTTGATGTTATACTAAACTGCATGTTGAACTTGTTGTAGTTAAATGGATACAAACAAAGATATAGAAGTTCAAAATGAAGAAGTTGGCACCTCCAAGACTTATGAAAAAGAAGTCAAACGTGGTGCAACTATAATGCAAAAGGTGATTAAAGCAAGGAGTAGTGGGATTAAATTTGAGGTATACTATACTTTGTTTGCTGTGTGATTTTTATCTTTTTTTAGGGTTTAGGGCATGTACTTACTATATGAGTTTATTAGGTTGGCTGGAACGAGAGTGGTCAGCCAGTTGACCCCAACAGCTCCATGTTTGTAAGCTACATTGGGGCTGTTGTTCGTCAAAATGTCCCAATAACAATAGACAACTGGAGAGATAAGGCGTTGAAGTCCCAAGAGTCAAAAAGATCCCTAAAACAGTAAAAATCTGCGTTTTTATGGTTGCTGGTGCGCGTCGCGCGCCCCAGGCGCGCGTTGGCAGAGTCCAATCCTGAGAAATGCGCTCCAGGCGCGCAGTGCGCACTCCATGCGCACATCATCTTTTGTACACATCTTCACAACAGCCCATCCACTCCTCTTTTGTACATAAAGGGTTCACCCCATACATAGAATTTGGCATCATGGATAAACTCCCTTCGTTGTTGGTAAGTGAAATCAGATGGGATTGTACCCCCCATCTTGAAATTAGCAAAGTCGGCAAACCAAGGTACCGTGGTAATGGCAAAGATGTGCTCAACAGCAAATTGATCTTGAATCGGTCTAATGTCCTCATTCTCCTCAACCTTCTCCAATCGAGATAGGTGGTCAGCCACAGTGTTCTCTGACCCCTTTTTATCCCGGATCTCAATGTCAAATTCTTGTAGTAATAGAATCCATCTAAGCAACC
>NC_021164.2:48652571-48653503 GCF_000331145.2 Cicer arietinum | reverse complement strand
CCAAGTTAGATTTTTCACACCTTTCTAATACAAGAGATAGATTAATCAAACAATTATCAAAGGATGAGCCAAATACAGAAAAGTCGTCCATGAATACCTCGATATGTTTCTCAATCATATCAGAAAATATGGACATCATGCACCTTTGAAATGTGGCGGGTGCATTACACGGTCCAAATGGCATTCTTCGATAAGCAAATACCCCATATGGACATGTAAATGCAATTTTCTCTTGATCCCCGGGTGCTACAGCTATCTGATTATATCCTGAATAGCCGTCTAGGAAGCAGTAATACTCATGTCCGGCTAACCGCTCAAGCATCTGATCAATGAAAGGGAGCGGGAAATGATCCTTCCTCGTGGCACTGTTCAATCTCCTGTAATCAATACTCACTCTCCAGCCTGTAACCGTTCGAGTAGGAATTAACTCGTTCTTTTCATTTGTGATGACAGTCGTTCCGCCCTTTTTTGGTACAACTTGGACGAGACTCACCCAAGAGCTATCTGAAATTGGGTATATGAGGCCGGCTTCTAGTAGCTTTACCACCTCTTTCCTGATCACTTCTTTCATTACCGGATTCAATCTCCTTTGGGGTTGTACTACCGGTTTGTGATTGTCCTCCATGAGGATTTTGTGCATACAAAAAGTCGGACTTATTCCCTTCAAGTCATCAATGAACCAACCGATAGCACCCTTGTGCTTCAGCAGAATTCTCAACAACTTTTCTTCTTGTAACTCGCTTAAGCTTGCACTGATTATGGCTGGATTTTTTTCTTCTTCACCCAGGAATACATATTTCAAATGAAGAGGCAGATGCTTGAGTTCAATCAGTGGTGTCTTTTTCTCCGCGGACTTGTCTTCATTCCCTTTCAAGTCCTCCCACCTAGTAGGAAAACAGGGGGAGTAGGATGGCGATGCTTCTAACATGGCC
>NC_021164.2:48647403-48650650 GCF_000331145.2 Cicer arietinum | reverse complement strand
AAACTTCCTTGTCCCTTAACCGCTTGATCTTATTGTCCTCCATTCTTACAGGTAGTACTTCGAATGACAAGTTATCCTTTAGTTGAATGGTGTCTGGTTTGATCACATGTGACATATCCAAAAAGTATTTCCTTAGTTTTGACACGTGAAACACGTCGTGAATATTGGACAACAACGGAGGCAACGAAACCCGATAAGCCACATGTCCAATTCGTGTAGTAATTTGGTATGGTCCAATAAATTCCGGGGTTAATTTCCTTGATTTTATGGCCCTGCCAACTCCAGTCATAGGCGTAACTCTCAGAAACACATGGTCACCCTCTTCGAATTCTAAAGGTCTGTGACGCTTGACTGCATAACTCCTCTAACGATCTTGTGAGATCTTCATTTTCTCTTTTATCTTCTTGACTTTATATGTAATCTGTTGCACCATCTCAAGTCTTAAAATCATACTCTCATCGTCCTTATACCACCACAAAGGCGTTTGACACTTGCATCCATGCAGAGCCTCATATGGTATCATTTCAATACTTGTCTAGAAACTACTGTTGTAGGTAAACTCAATCAATGGCATTACATCATCCCAGCTTCCTATATCATGTAATACGCATGCCCTCAATAAATCTTTCAGGGACTGATTCATTCTATCAGTCTGTCCGTCCGTTTACGGATGATATGTTGAGGTCAATCTTAGTTTCGTTCCCAAAGCGTCATGCAACACTCCCCAAAAGAGCGACGTGAATTTCAGGTCATGGTCTGATAGCATACTCGATGGTACTCTGTGTAATGTCACAATCTCATCAATATAGATCTCTATTAGCTTATCTATATTATAAATGGTCTTTACTTGTAAAAAGTGTGCGTATTTAGTTAATCGATCCACTATCACCCAAATAGAATAATGTTTTCTTCTTGTTTTTGGCAATTCGGTTATAAAGTTCATGTAAGTGTTGTCCCACTTTCATTCAGGTATATCTAAAGGTTGTAACATTCCAACAGACCATTGAAGTTCCACTTTCGCTTTCTAACAAGTTAAACAAATTGATACATACTCCGCTACATGCCTTTTCATTCTTGACCACCAATAATAATACCTCAAGTCTTGATACATCTTTGTTGCTCCGAGATGGATACTCAATTTGCTCTTATGAACCTCTTCTAAAATTATTTTACTTAGATCCGCAACTGTTGGTACACAAATCCTCCCATTACATCTCAAAATGTTATCTGGTCAAATCTTAAACTCAGTTGTCTTCCCTTGCACTATTATGTTCCTCTTCTCTTGGATTAATACGTCATCTTAAAAATTCGCAATATCTTCAAGTAGACTACTCAAAATCTTAATCATTCCAAATTTCAAAATCCCTGGTGCAAACTCTACGTCCAAGTGTAGGTCTCTAAATGCTTCCCACAACTCCTATTGTCTAGCCATTACTATTGAAGACACTAACACACTTCTTCTACTTAACACATCAGCCACCACATTGGCCTTCCCAGGGTGGTACTGCAATGTGAAATCAAAATCCTTGAGAGTTGATAGCGTTTCAGCAAGTGTACTGAATCGTTGCAAGTAATAATAAAATGGTAGTACCGCGTGTCGAACTCAAGGATTGCGTTTTACTATTGAATTATATTTGATTACTAGAATTGAACAAAAAGGTTCCCAAGTTGATTGAAATAATGTTTGAAATTAACAACAATAATAAAATTGATCTTTTATAATGAGAAAAATGTCAGGGATGAGTTTCACTTCGAATCCAACCTTGGTGTCTAATTTGATCCTAGTTACTGAATTCCTTTATTGAATTATTACCGAATTCTCTTTATTATTCTTGCCCTAATGTCTTAGTGACAGAACCTTTAATTCCAAAGTAACCCTTAATTCCTTAGTGGATTTAAGATTAGAATTAAGCATTACCGTATAGAAATTCTCTTGTAAATTATTGCTTTGCAACTAATTTAATTGGTTTCATGACCTGCATCTATCCCTAGACTACAAATTCATGAATTTCTCATCTCAAGCATTCGTAAAGTCCACTTCCGTTTCAAAATACAAATCGTAGAACATTTTAATGTTGATCAAGCAATAAAAAACATTAAGCACAGAGATGAGAAAAACAATTCAATAAACTCATTCATATAACTAGAAATCAAATCAGAAAAATAAGGGTTTCATCTGGTTACACTCATCCCTAACAAATAGGGTTTAGTTACTCATGACAGAGATACAAAAGATAAGGATTAAAGAAGAATTACAAGAATGATTCATGGATGATTCTTGATAAAACTGGAGTTTCTATGATAGGGCACAAGTCTCCCAAGTTCCCAAGAGTCAAAAAAATCCCTAAAACAGTAAAAATCTGCGTTTTATGGTTGCTGGTGCGCGTCGCGCGCCCCAGGCGCGCAGGGCGCGCTCTAGGCACACAGCATCTGTTGTCTGATGTATTATGCATTTTTCGCATCTTTTGAATCTGAATTTTGTCCCGGTGTCTTCCTGAAAGTTGTAGATATGGATCGTAGCTTTCATTAGCACTTGGAGTGACACTAATTGGATATCTAGAACTCCAGATATGGCTGAAATACGCCACATATGTCAAGTTGATTTTTCACCAAAATTCAGCACTGCACTAAAACAAAACGCAATGTAAAATTACGACAAATTCCTACTTAATCAACGAAATAAAAACAAAAAACATTTTATTAACTCAAAGAACAAAAATCAACAAAATGTATCAAATAAATCCTTAATTTAACTGATGATTGAGGATAAATAAGACTAAAACAGTGGGAAAATATGCATATGATGAAGAGTCATCACAACCCCAAACTTATTTCCATCCAAGATCATCTCTCCCATTTCACACAATATATTTTCATTGAAATATGTAACCCTCATTACGTATTTCTTCAATACTGTATTTCTGTGAACCATATTTCTGTGAACTTTCTGCATTCCCTCTTTTCTTCACATTTCATCTTTCTTCGAACCATTATTCAGGTATTGATGTTATAAATTTTTTGTAATCATTAAAATGCATGTTGAGCTTTTTTAAGATATACTTATACATGTTGAGGTTGTTTATAATAATGCATGATCCATGTTGAGCTTGTTGATGTTATACTAAACTGCATGTTGAACTTGTTGTAGTTAAATAGATACAAACAAAGATATAGAAGTTCAAAATGAAGAAGTTGGCACCTCTAAGACTTATGAAAAAGAAGTCAAATGTGGTGCAACTATCATGCA
>NC_021164.2:48641617-48644836 GCF_000331145.2 Cicer arietinum | reverse complement strand
ACGTATGGGATATGCACGCCTTGAACAACAAATTGTAAGTAATTAAAAATCACTTTTATATAATGAAGTAATTTGTATTATAAACTATAGTGTGTAACTAATTTGTATTATTTTGTTTATGATTTTAACGAATAGAGAAAAGACACTCAAGCCGATCAACCCTTGAGTCGTCATATCTTATGGAAGGAAGCGCGTGTTAACAAAGACGGAGTGGTTGATAATGAAAATGTTAAAAAAGTTGTAGAACTTTGTGTAAGTATATTATCACTTTAATATTTTTTAATATTGTAAATTATGTTATATATATGTATCTGAATGTAGTTAATTAGGTTGTAAATTACAGAGTTACAGTTACATATATGTTAATTAAGTTACAGAGTTCTGCTTTCTGTTCTACTGATTGCGTGAACTGCTTATGGTGTTTGAATATGTTTTGTTGTTGTGTGCACTGATTGTGAACTGATTTTGGATCAAAATAATTTTGGATACAAAGATAAAAGACAGCGCTTTCTAAAAAAAAATGCTATAAAAAGCGTTTTTCATTTCAAATATTTAATTTACAGCGTTTAAAAAAAAAACACATTTTACAGCGTTTTTTTTAAAAAGTGCTGTAAAATGTTGTTGTAAAGCGCTATAATGGTAATGGTGTACATTTTACAGCGCTTTCTTGAGAAAGCGCTGTAAAATGCAGACTCATAATTTCATATTATGGGTGTGCATTTTACAGCGCTTTCTCAAAAAAGCGCTGTAAAATGCATAACGCGCACGTTATATTTAGATGTTTTATAACGCTTTTTTGAAAAAGCGCTGTAAAATGTGCATAACGCGCGCGTTATATTTACATGTTTTATAGCGCTTTTTTAAAAGCGCTGTTGTATCTTTTACAGCGCTCGATTCCATAGAGATTTTATTTATGAAAAAGCGCTGTAAATGGATTAAAAAAAGCGCTGTAAAATGCAGTTTTTCGCAAGAGTTTTAATTTTGAATTATTACAAAAATAAAAAGAAAATAAATTTAAAGATATTATAAAATAATAATTTATGGATGAAGATATGCTCTCCCATATATATAAGTTCTCACCATATACGCTCTCATATATATATATATATATATATAAACTCAATACAAAAATAAATAAATTTTCGTCATGAATATTTCAATTTCATAGTTTTACCTAAATATGACAATTATTAGAGTCAAATAACTTAACCAATGTTATTATTTGTTAGAAGCATACAATATGGAGTTGTCGTCTATTTTATTTTATTTAATGAAAAATCAGATGAAATATATTGATTTTAAAACAAAAATTCAACATCATGAGTTAATTGTGGGTAGGAAAAATATTAGCACACTACATTGTCAGTTAAAATAGTTAATCTAGTTAATTTTATACAAACCATTATTTATTATTTTACTCCAAATAAAATAGAAAGCAAATATAAATTATTTACGTTAAAGAAGAAAACATAATTTTATTTGACTTTTAGTCAAAGAAGAAAACATAATTTTTATTAATTTTATTTGACAAAAAGAAAGTCTTGCATGATTTTACTTATGTTTTCGTACAATAGAGAAATCAAAACAAATATAGTTTTTATAGTTGAAAATATTTTATTAGTTAGTTTGATTTTATTAATACTGAATTTTAGTTATTTATTTGTTCTAAACAATGTGATAAAGATAAAAAAAATGAACTACAGTGAAAATAAAGCACAAATACCATAATCCTAATATTTATTTTATTGTTTTTCACTGGCTGAAGCCATTTTATAGAACATCAAATTGTTTTTCTTTTACTTTAATTATGGGTTAACATGGATTTGAGTAGCCCAGTGATCTAATTGTTTTTTTTTTTTTTTATTCATGTCATTGGGATTAATAAATCAAAATAATTCATTTTTAATTTACCAAATAATTCAAAAATAAGATTTGTCTACATAAATTACAAACAATAAGATTTGTGTACATAAAAAAAAACAATCAATCAAAATAATTCATTTTTAATTTACCAAATAAATCTCATATTTATTAATTTGTTTATTTATTATTTTCATTTTTTTAAAAAAAATTATTTTTGTTTCTTATACCATTATAAAATGCTCTGAATTTCAACATTTATATATTTTTATTTCAGTATTTTATTTTTATTAATTTCATAGATATTTTTTAATTATCGGATAAAATTAGGTGTCCACATTTTGTTAACCTTAATTTTCTTAAACCTAAACTTTCCTTAAAAAAAAAAAAAAGGTTAACCTAAACATTCCTCTATGCTGCAAAATCAGTTAAATTTTTTCAACCATCCTAAGAATGCATCAAAAAAATTCATTCTAAAAATGCTTCAATAGTAAATACAAACACATCTTCTAATGCATAGAAAATAGAGGTTAACAATTGCATCAAGAACCGAAACACATGTTAAAAAAACTTCTAAAAATGCATCAACAAAAATAGATGATTTCAACCATATAAAACATTGAAATCATCAAAAAAAATGGTATGAGTGCTGCAATTTTTGAATTTGTTGATATTTTGGATTGAGAGTTTAAGAATTTATGAATTTGAGGAAGAAAATAAATAGAAAAGAAGTAGTACATATGACATTTTTACTGCGCATAATTATTATCAAAATGCCCTCTATATATGATGTGACATCAATGTTTATGTGTAAGTGTATCACTTAACACGACGTGACACATCAACACCTCTAACATAGCTCATTAATGGAGTGAGCATTTTGATGAAGCGTAAATTTGAGGGAGCGATTATGAATAGTTGTTAGAGTTTTGTACATGAAACACTAAGGCTGATGCAAGCTAACATGGATGGTGTAACCCCCCAGCCATTACCGTTACCGGCAGTGCAACCTCACGACCTTCTCGCCCCTCTATCAACCTAGTGGAAATAGCGAGTTTGCCTTCCTTGGGATTCGAGTCGGTACTTGAGAGATAAGTACCGCCTCCACACAGTCCCACTACCAATTGAGCTATTTGGGAAGACTGGTGTGGAGGGTAAGGTGCTTTGTAATTCAAGGTATTTAAATTAGTGGATTAAATTCTTCTAAATGAGGGGACTAGATGCAACCAAATTAATGGTGAACTAAGATAAATATGTGTCAAATTATTTATGTTTTCACCAAAACTAAACCAGTTATTTATTTATTTATTTATTCCCCCCCCCCCCCCCCCCCCCCCCCCCAAAAAACCCTTTTTTTTT
>NC_021164.2:48580304-48641427 GCF_000331145.2 Cicer arietinum | reverse complement strand
TTTTTTTTCCCCCCCCCCCCCCCCCCCTAAGGGTCAAACATAGCCTTATGATTGACTTGCTTTACGTCTCTAGATCCTCAAGCACCTGTTAATGAAAATGTCATTTTGACTACTTTGATTGAAAGCGTTGAAATTTAGTATATTACAAGTTAGATTTTGAAAGGTTATGCACCTGTTGATTAAAGTGTACCCGTAAATGTAATCATACTTTTTAAACTTTTTTTGTTTTATATACATGGAAAGTTTTAAATTGTTTCTTCATAATTTTTAGAGGGTTTTTTTTTAATTTAAAAATATTTGAAATTGGATAAATTTTCTTGACAAGTTATTTAGTACTTTTTTTTTCGAACATTAAAACTAATGTTTTCTGGAAAATTACTCTAAAAAAAGTCTATACTTAAATGCAAAATTTTTCAACTTCAAACATTTGTAGTGTTATAGCTCTATTTAATGCTACATGCCTACATTTATACGAACTTTATCATATAAACAGATATATTTGTTGAAACATTTCATATAAAATCTGAAGTTAAAAAGAGGCTTTTGGAGTTTGTTTCCATGAAGGCCTTTGATATTTCTGGTGTCTCTATGGTGGTAGGTTTTCTTTCCAATGTTCCATGTAGAGAAGTTTATCTTCTTTTGGCTACTATCTTACACTTATGCATTGCTATTATTGGTGAAATAATTTTGATAAGCACTACATTAACTCTACCCTTAAGTAGTCCATATTGATTGATATTAGGCTTGATATCTGTGTTATTTCTTTTTCTATGTTTATTATTTTTACATTGGAGTATTGATCATTGCTATTTGAATGTTCTCAAGGAGACTTAACTCATGCCCTACTAAATCATTGCTCCCTTTACAAAATTGTTTGGTTAGTTCTTTACTAGTGTCTTGAAATAACTTTTGACATGCATCTCTTGTCAATTTTTTCAGTAGAAACGTCAACATGAATTGTTATGATAACATTGTAGACTCTGAGATGGAAGGGAGGTTTGATTCTATTCCTCCTCCTTCATTTTCAAACATCACTATATTGCTGCCTAAGCGTAAAAATAAGTCGGAAGCATGGAATCATTTTACCCCACAACAAGGCAAAACACGATCAACAAAATGCAATTATTTGGTCGCACAATCTAGTACAACAGTGGAACAAGTGCGATGCTAGCCGATTTGAATAGATGTGAAGATTATCCAAAAAATGTGGCGAATAGGGAGCATGAATTAGCTTCATGTTCAATGGCAAGTAGGGAAGTTGTTAGTTCGTCCCCCTCTTTTCCCAAATTTGACCGAGAAGTGAGTCGAGTTAATTTGATGAACATGTTTGTAGCCATGGAAATCCATTTCAACAACTGGAACATCCATATTTTCATAGGTTTGCTAATGGTTTACAACCAAAGTTTAACTTTCTAACACGCACTACACTAGCACGTAATATTTTAAAGCAATAGGACGCACACAAAACAAGGTTGGAGAATATTGTGTCACAACATTGTCATCGAGTATGTCTCACCACCGACACTTGAACATCCACCCAAGACTTTAATTACATGTGTCTCACAACTCATTTCATTGATAACAATTGGAAGTTGCAAAAGAGGATTTTAAATTTTCTTCAAGTCACTAACTACACAGGAGAAATAGTGGCCAAAATAGTTAAACAATGCTTGAATGGTTGGCAGTTAGGTCGTGTGCTTAGTGTAACAGTGGCTAACGTCTCCTCAAATGATGTTGGAATTCAACATCTCAAAAGATGGCTTCTATCGGGGAATGGTCTAGTTTTGAATAGAAGTACCTTCACACGCGATGTTGTGCACACATATTAAATCTTATTATGAATGATAGAATGTGCTTAATAAACAATTCTATTTTTGAGAATTTGAGGAGCTGTGAAGTATGTTAGACGTTTTCCTTCGAGGTTTGATAGATTTAAGCAATGTATTCATTCTAAGTTAACTTATAAAGCTTATGTTGGATTAGATTGTGAGACTTAGTGGAACTCAACATACACAATGTATAATGCTGCTTTAAAACATGAAAAGACATTTACAAAGTTTAAATTCAAATACCAGAAATATGTTAATGAAGTGAATTACGAATAAGGTGTGCCTACATCTAAAGATTGGGAGCATGTTGCCTTGATTCTTGCATTCCTAAAGTTATTTCATGAAGCAACAATGCGTGTTTTAGGATCTTCTTATTTAACAAGAAACTTGTATAAGTTTGAGGTTTTCGAATTCGGGATGAAAATTGCTGAAATGTGTAATAATGAAGATGAAAAATCCAAGTCAATGGCTAAAATGATGAAGGAGAAATACGAGAAATATTGGGGAGATCTTACTTGCCTGAATATGTTGTTGTTGATTGCTACGATTTTAGACCCTCAATGAAAAGTAAAGCTTGTGATATGGATGGCAAAAAAGATTTACACTAGTAATGACGCCACTTCTTTGAAAGAAAAATTAGATTCATGTTTGTAGTCTATCTTTGAGGAGTATTCTGGTAGGGTGGTGTCTCCTCTAGCTAATTCTTCTAGTTTGTCAAGTGCTTTTGATGAAATTGGTGATCCTTATGATTGTTCTGAATTCTACAAATCTAACGAGTGTTGTACACTAGAATATGAGTTAGCAAGTATTTGGATGAACTTTTAGAAACACCGTGTCCAGATTTTGATTTACTTAGATGGTGGAAGGTGAACTCAAGTCGATTTCCTATAAGTGCAAGAATTACAAGAGATGTGTTGGCTATACCTATATCCATTGTAGCCTCTGAATACGCTTTCAGTACTAGAGGAAGTGTACTTGATCCTTACCGTATATCTTTGACACTGGCTACCGTGGAAGCCCTTATTTGTACCCAACATTGGCTCGACGAAGCATCTTTATCATTTATTACTATTACTAGTGATAATCTTGAAAACCTTGAGTAAATTGAGCAAGTTAAGATACATAAAGGAGTATTTAACAATGTGTTATTACTTATTATATTATTACCTAATACATAATGAAATATCATTTTTTATGTTTTGTAGAAATGCTTTCTTCCCAAGATGTTGTTAGTTGTTCGGCCTCTATTACACTCGTTACTAATTGATATCATATCATGCATTGCAAAACTGTTTCAATTCTTCCATTAGTGTTCGAATGATTGTTAAACTCCTAGATAATATATGTATATGTATAAGGTTTGATGTCAACTTCAATTTAGATTATCATAAGTACACAAATGTTGCCTTTGGTAGGTGGCCTAAACATTCTAATTTTAGTTTGCAATGAGAAAGGTATTGTTGTAGATTTTGAAATTTAATTGAATGATTTATATCATAGTTTTTAAAATTTAGTTAGTCAATTTCAAGGGTCGACTTTGCTTCAAAGTTCTTTCATTAATCCCATATTTCAAGATTGGTTTAGCCTTTCTTTATGCTTCCTCAAGCTATTTGCATAGACGTCGACTTTGAGTTGAATTGACTTTGCTACAGCAAAATCACCACATCCCTTGGTGTTTCTTTGGCGATTTATTGCACTTCTTGGGGCACATGAGTATAAAGGCAGTGTTAGTCCTTCTTGAATCAAATTTGAAGCTTTCATGGACTTCCTATAAGAGTCTATTTCACATTACAATTTCAGGGGTTCATTACACTTGGAGCAATGGAAGAAAAGGTCATCATTTGAATGAGAAGAGGCTTGATCAAGCTATTTTCAACAATGTTTCTATAAACTTTTGGTCTACAGTCTCTTGTTGCACCTTGATTAAAAAAAAATCGGATCACTAACCATTATTTCTCGAAATGCATCAGCAAGCTCGTAAGTATCCTACTTCATTTAATTTTTTTAAGATGTGGGATAGTCATCCCTTATATGTTCAAATTATTGAGATATAAAGTCTATTAAAACTAAGCTTAAAGTGTGGAATAAAGATAGTTTTGGGGATGCCAACCTTAGAGTTCATAAAGCAATGCAAGATTTGAAGGATTACAACTTGTGATGGAAAATGTTGGTTATGATGAAGAGCTTATTAATAGAGAGAACTTACCTCTAGCTGAGTTAGAGGTTGATTTGAAGTATCAAAAAGAGTTTTGGCAAGAAAAATCCAAGGTCAATTGGCATCTTCATAGAGATAGGAACACTTAATTCACTAGAATTAGAAACGATTCAAAGCATATCACTTCGCTTTGACGTGGGGATTTTTTGCTACAAACTCCAAATGGTATTGAAAATCATGTTGTTGGTTACTTTAATAGTCTTTCTTCTTCTACCAATGAGTGCATTGATAATGGCTTAATGAGGTTTTTCCTTCCATTGTTTCTTATGCAAGATAATGAGTTGCACAAACATATTCCGTTTTTGGAAAAAGTCAAACTTGCGGTTTTAAAGTTGAAGGTAAACTTAGCCCATGGCCTTGATGGTTTTGGTGCTTTTTTTTTATCAAACTTTTTGGGCAATCATCGTAGAGGACATTTACAGAGTGATCTTGTGGTTTTTCCATATGAGTTAGTTACTTCATAATTGGAATGCTAATCTCGTGATCCTTATTCCTAAAGCTTATATGATCGTTTAGTGGTCAGTGACTAAAGGGAAATGCAATTTACTAGAGGCAACCACGAGAAGCAAGTTTGTTGGACCAGAGGCAAGTTTACTGGACTAGACACAATCATCATAATCAAGTTTGATGGACCAAAGAAAAACACCAGAATCAAGTTTGTTGGACCAGAGGCAAACACTAGAATCAAGTTTGTTGGACTAGAGGCAAACATCAAATCAAGTTTGTTGGACTAGAGAAAAGTTTACTCGACTAGAGGCAAACACGAGAATCAAGTTTATTGGACCAAAGACAAGTTTATTGGATCAAAGACAAACACCATAATCAAGTTTGTTGGACCAAAGAAAAGTTTACTCGACTAGAGGCAAACACCAGAACCAAGTTTGTTGGACTAGATGCAAGTTTACTAGATCGGCAAAAACCAGATTCAAAGGTAAATGACAAGAGACATACTATCAAAGACACTAACCATGTTAGAGCGTTGATTGTTTACTAGAGGCGTTGACTTTTTCCAACATTGACTTTTTACATTATACATTGACTTTTTGACATATTGCTTTTTATGGGCGTTGAATTTTTCCATACCGTTGACTTTCACCAGAGGCAAATTATCAGAGGCAATTGATTAAAAGCATTTTGATCAGAAGCTTGATTGCTTTACTACAGGCCAAGTTTCCCAAAGTATGTTTTGTTTCATTAGAGGTAGACTTTCCCAAAGTCGCTTCACTAGAGGCAAACTTTTTCAAAATCTATTTTGTTTTTTTAGAGGCAGACTTCGACATATTTACTGAGAGTAGAATTGATTTAGAATCAGATACAATTTTGGTAGAGGTAGACGCAATCTAATGCTTTGTATCATCATAACTAGTGTTTTAAAGACGATTTTTCATTAGTTTTGAATGCAGAATTTTTCATGTCTTTTTGACCAATCACTAGAGAATATATTATAATATCCTACATATTAATTATGGTATAGGAACTGTACACTTAAATGAAACATTAGTACCTAAAATTGTTCACACAAACGGATTTTGTTATCATCAAAACAAGTAGGATCTTTTGTACTTTAAACAGATTTTGATTTCACAACCTCAACTCAAAATCATAATCTTTTAAGAATTCCACCCACATACTTTGTTTCATGTTAAGTTCTCTTTGGTCAAAGAGATACCTCAAACTCTTATGATTAATGAAGACATCAAATTGTGCTCCATATAGATAATGTCTCCAGATCTTAAGGGAAAACATTATGGTTGCAAGTTCTAAATTATGTGTGGGGTAGTTTCCTTCATGTGGTTTCAATTGTCTAGAAGTATAATGTGTGGGGTAGTTTCCTTAATCGAAAACTCACATTTACTAGGTTTAGCAAATAATGTTTTATCTCTCAATATTTGTAGTGCAATCTTAAGGTGTTTTTCGTGTTCTATTAGAGTCTTGGAATAAATTAGAATACCATCAATACACACTACAACAAACTTATCAACATAGGGTTTGAATATCCTATTCATGTAATCCATGAACACTGTTGGGGAATTTTGTTACACCAAAAGGCATAACCAAAAACTCAAAGTGTTCATACCTAGTTCTGAAGGTTGTTTTTGGTATATCTAATATCTTCATATTTAATCATAATTTGATGATATTCAGACCTAAGATCAATTTTTGAAAATACATTAGGTCCCCCCAATTGATTTAGAAGGTCATCTATTCTAGGCAATATATATTTATTCTTAATTGTTACTTTAGTCAATTGCCTATAGTCTATACAAAGTCTCAATCCACCACATTTTTTCTTCACTAATAATACAGGGGCTCCTCATGGTGACACACTAGGTCTAATAAACTGTTGTTGGAACCAAGTTGGTTTTACAATTAGAGTTTTGATGTTAACAAAAGTATTTTATGAAAACAATATATTTGACTTCAAAAAGTATGAAAGAAGATTCATGTAATTGAAGAAAATCTAAAATAAGATTTGATTCAAATTTATAATTGAAGAAAATCTAAAATAAGATTTCATTCAAATTTATAATTGATGAAAATCTAAAATAAGATTTGATTCATGTTTATAATTGAAGAAAATCTTTGACCAAGTTGAAAGGAAGATATGATCAAGATTTAATGAAGATTTGAAGAATACTTGATCAATATTTAATGAAGATTTGAAGAATATTTGATTAACATTTAATGAAGATTTGAAGAATATTTGATCAACATTTAATAAAGATTTAAAGAGTATTTGATCAACATTTAACAAAGATTTGAAGAATATTTGATCAACATTTAATGAATATTTGAAGAAGATTTGATCATAAATTAAATAAGAGTTTATTTGAAGTATTTACAAACTCAATCTACACAAAATAGAAATCGAAACAATTTGACGAATTTACAAACTCAATCTGAACAAGATAAATTCAGAATTAAACAAGGACTAAATCGAAGCCCAAATTTTCACTATAAATAGACACTCAAGGCTGAAGAAGAAGATTATCGAAAATCAGAAAAGAAGAATTCAAGCTCAAAGTTCTTAATTCATTTTAGAGTTCAAAGAGAGAAACACTTGTTCAAGTTAGAAATATTTTTTTAGTGTTCTTTTCTTATAGTATGACAATTATTATTATCATGTGTCTCGGATGTTTGCGAGAATAGCTGACATTTCTTCCTCATAAGCATTCTTCTCCATGCTCTTTTCCACACCTTAAGCATCTCATTGTCTTGGGAGAACTTGAAATCTGCACCTCATTCCCTTTACCAGAGGAAGTTTTCACCCTTAACTTTTGATTAAATTTGTTAGTATCCTTCCTGTATTGCCATCTAGCCTCCTTTTCCTCTTCCATTTTCTTCAAATTCTCTTCAATGATATAACTCTTGCGCACTAGGTATGAGTAGCTAGTGATCTCTAGATGACCATGTTGAGGCAAAAACCTTTTTGATGTATGTTTTAATGACATCAAACCTTATGACATAAATGATTAAATTTTATGAATGGCGGTTTTCTAATGATTACACTTGAGTTTTGTTTAAGGAACATGAATTGCATAAGTGAACAAGCAAGAAGCCATTCACTTCATCAAAGTGCATAAGTATCCACTTAATAATGAAATAATCTCAAAAAGAATGCATCATATACCAATTCTTCAAGAGAAAGATTATTACATCTTCAAGATAGTATCTTCATAAAGAAGATGATCAATTACATTCATATAATAATCAATGATTAAACTATGCTGTAAATTAGAAGCAAGATCATTTGAAAGAAGCAAGATCAAATTTGAGAAACGTAGAATGTTCTGGTTATAACAGAAAAAAACGAAGAACATTTTTGACAACATTCTGAAAAACGAAGATCATTCTGGACAACAGTCTAAAAAACAAAGATCATTATGGACAACAGTCTGAAAAACAATGATCATTCTGGACAGTAGTCTATAAAATGAAGAATGTTTTGGTTTTGATAGCATTAATCCAAGAACATTCTGGTTTACAAAGAAAAAGGTCTTTTTTAATTCAAGATCAATTTGGGCTATGAAAATAAATCAATCTACATTGCAAATCACCGATATTCATTACAAAGGACCATAATTATATACTCAAGATCATTTTGGACATATTATTTCCATAAGATCAACAAAAAGCAAAGCAATGCATCAAGAATAAAAAGCAAGACTAATCCACAAAGTTGATGGCTAAAAGTAAGCAAGTACAAACTTGATAGACATGATAAAGTCACTGCATCACTAACACATGTACTAGCCATGTGGGGGAGAATCTAGTTAGTTCCTCAAACTTTTGCTACATATTCAGCTACAGTCATACTTCCTTATTGTAGATGGACAAATTCTAGCTCCTTCTGTCTTCTAGCACTTTTGGGTAATATTTTTCTAAGAAAGTCGCCTCAAAGTGCTCCCAGTCTAAGAGTGTTCCACTAGTGCTCAACCTCACCCTCTAGTAGGTTGGCAGCAAATTTCACTTTTTGTTATTCAATGCATTGCACTACCTTAAATGCATTTTTAATTTCCTCAAGCCAAGTTTGAGCATCCGTAGAGCTATGGCTTTCTTAGATGTTGGGGGGTTATAGCTTTAGGAAGTCATAGAAGACTTTGTTGGTAGTTTGATTTCCACCCCCTTGTAGTGCCCTTTTTGGAACAAGGTTGGTGGTAGCCATTGCTTGAAGTTGAGTAGCTTCAAGTATATGTTCCCAAGGTCCAGTAGTAGGCGGTGGTGGAAGAGGATCATTATCCTCGGGTGGAGCATTGCGCCTTGGCCTTCCACGTCTTCCAAATCTTTCTCCCGTAACCTTGTATACCAAATACAAAATATTAAGTTGATCAGGCTTAATATTTGGTGAAATGATACTAAGAACATATAACAAAAAGAAAGGGTATCCTAATTCCTAATCCATTACCCACAGTCCAATTGGTTCGACTAACTCTGATACCAAAATGTAAAACCATTACCATGTGTCTAGAATATGGTAATCAATTCATACATTTTGACAAAACAGAACAAGTCAGGTTAAAATTCTACAAGGTACGATCAACACAATAAATTGTAACTACCAAATTATAGTTTATAATCCTCCTTTGAAGTACCAACATTTCATCTCATATTACTGTCTAAACAAAATATAAGTAATAAATGTTATCCTCTAGCTTTCACTCCAGCCTTACTTCATTTCCTTTGCTATAATACATAAAGAAATAATAGTGGGATAATAATTTTATTGAGTTCTATAAAAAGGGGAATGGTAGTTTGAATAATTTTCTTTAAGAAAATAATGAAAAATTGTCATGAATATGAAATGCTTTTCATGGATCATAGAACAACATTTAAAATATTTCCTTTTACGTTAAGCATTGAAAAAACTACATCATCTTTCTTTTCTTAGCTTAGAAAAAATTTACACTTCCCATTACCTTTTTTAAAGGAAAACATGGTAATCTCCACTTCCTTTTATAAGAAAAAGCTCCTCCAATCACCAAAATGTGGGTAATCCAGTTGATTGGAGTCTCTTGCAAAAGTGGTATGGCCACGACTCCAATTAACGTCCTGATTGTTATACCTTTAGCCATTGTTCATGTATTGAAACAAAGCTGGAATTCCCCCCCATAATAAGCATGTCATTAGAAAAGCTTTATACTTCCCATTCCTTTTTTTTTTTAATGTAAAACTTGGTAATATCCATTTCCTTTTATAAGGAAAAGCTTATTTAATTACCAAGATGTGGATAATCCGGTTGGTTGGAGTCTTTTGCAAAGGTGTTATGGCCACGATCCTAATTGGTGTCCCAATTGTTTTACATTTATCCATTGTTCTTGTACTGAAACAAGCTGGAGTACCCCACCATAATATACATGTCATTATCTTATTTATGAAATCCAACTTATTTTCACATCATGTACGCAATGCATATCTCAATCACCAATTGAATAAATTTTATTGACTTCATTTAACATTACAATTCTAAAATGAGAGCATAAGTTTATAGCTTGCATAAATCATCAGAACTCATTCTAACTTGATGTAATACAATCCTTGGTGTCCGCAATTCAGACAAACGAAGTCAAGGCATCCTTGATTCAAAGGCAACGCGATAAAGGAAGGTAAAATGAAGGACAACATGACCACAAGCTAATTATGACCAGAGGCAGTATAATCAAAGTTAGAGGATACGTGACTAGAGGCAAAGTTAGAGGTTACGTGACTAGAGGTAGAGTTAAAGGATATGTGACCAGAGGCAGAGTTAGAGGATATATGACCAAAAGCAGCATGATGAGAGGTGTGACACCCTAAATCCCAAAATAATATATATAATAATTTATTCAATATTCTTACAAAAATTTGCAGCGGATAAATAAAAATTATTTCAAAGGAAAAGAAACTTTTATGAGCTATTTAGGATATCACATTTCTCAAAATACAAAAGGAACACTTTACACTTTTTTTTCTCCTATAAAATAGTGCAATCTCCATAAATTTGATTTAACTAGAATTTTTTAATTCAATCCCAAAAACTTTCTAGTACTTATAATATTTTCATACAAAAGTCGTAATTAAATAAGTAAAATACAACTTATGACTCTCATTCCGTGTATCACTTATTAGAGTGTGGTCTCTCCCAAACTTGAATTTCAAGACTCATTAACTTGTAATAACTATGATTTCACAAATGCAGGGTCAAACTAGTCAAACACAAACAACGAATGAGATGAATTCACGTTCATAGTAAAATATAAGTAAGAATAACACCCAAACAATCATAATAGACCGTATCATAATACATCTTGATATATCAAAATATTCAAGAAATATAATATCACATTATAATGTCAAAATCACATAAGTAAAATCAATATATTGTCATATCATCACATCATCCAAGAGAAAATATTATCACTTTTGAAATACATTAATCACAACAAAACAATCATAAGAAAATGCAATGCTATGCATGAACTTAGACTTTATTTCTTCATAATTTGGTATCATTCTAACTCAGAAGTATTTGGTTAGAAGGCTTAATACTATGTCACAACTCAAGTGGACGAACAGTTTAAATTGACTCTATCATCATAGATCCCCTCAACTCAACCCGAGACACATATACATGAAAGTCGAGGTAAACATGTGTTGCATGGTAGTTCTCGACATTTGGAGGGATGCCTCCAATTCACCTAGGAATTCCTATCCGAATACCTTCAAAGTCTAACAATTTTGCCTTAAGACTCAACAGTAGACCTTTATAATCAGACTCATTCTATTGTATTTCCTCTAAATCACTATGTTTGTCAGACCCTACCTATATAATGAAAAAATAATCTCCACTTCAAAAAATTTCATCAACTTCAAAAATTTAAAACATCTATTTTCTCTCATTGTTGTCCTAGACTACTCCATTAAAAGTATAAATTAGAATTATCATTATTTCATCAACTATGTAGTTACTTCAATAGATAATTTTAGCCTATTTTATAGTTTTAATAACACGTAATCGATTAACTAATGAGCCTAATTAATTATCATATAAATCGTCCCTAAAGCTATTCTATTCTTATTATTCATCATTTATTTAATTAACCTATCAACCCCTTCGATTAAGCGTGACAGTCTAATAGATTTGTTAGTTATCTATTCGATTAACGTATCTGATTTTATTAATTAATAGCTCATGCCACCGAAAACAAAATTCATTGAAGTCATAAAACCTAATTTAACTGAAAAATATTGATAATGTGATGTTGAATTTCATATTTCGAATTCCAACTTATAATCTAGCAATTGTGTACAAATTTCCTCTAGATTTTTTGGATTCGAATTCTATAATGATAACAAAAATTCACCATCAAGATTCGATATCATTAACAGACATTTTAACTATTAGCATAATCAAACATCAATTATATCATTAAGTACCTCTTAAGGCGGCTCAGAGTATATAGGCTATAACCAGGAGGCTTTGATTCTCCACCTAAAGGTTCCGTTTTAATTCTCCGATTGAACAAAATTTATATACTTTTGTTTATATTACATGGAATTTTTTTGGACAAAGAATTGCATAGGGAATTTAAACAAAAATAATTAGTGAAACCAATTCATGTTTTTTACAAACTAAAACCTATTCATTTAGACTTTTCTAAATTAGATTTTTAATTTTAAATATAGAAAAAGAATTAATTAATTTTGTAAAAATTTTATTTTTTTTATTTTTTCCCCATTTAGGTATTATTTTATTTGACATTTTTGTTCTATTGAAGATAAAATTCAAATTTTGAATGATTTATTGAGAAAATTAAAGCTACTTACTGTGTGTAAATTTTTGACCCGAAATTTCACATCGAGTTAATTATGGTAGAATTTATCATCTCTTTTATTTTATTTGGTATAGATTTTTTATTTTGGTAAATTTTGCTTTAGAATTATAATTATTATATTTACTGCAGATCTATTATTATTTACTTGCTTATTTAGATCATTTTTAATTAGCTCTTTTTTATTATTTTATTTGTAGAATATTTTATTCTTAAAGTTTGTTGCCGTGCCTTAATATTAAGAGTAAGAATTCATTGTGTTGATCAATTACTTTGACCATGCATATTTATGGTAATAAGTATCCCACTATGAAAAAAAAGGAAATGAAAAATCATTAGGTAATGAGTTTTCTTAATAGATAAAAATAAACAAAACACTGATGTGTTGTCATAAAATTAATGGTAACCGATCTGGCTTATAAATAATGCATTCCTGTAGTGGTTAACCATTATAAAATTTTATAGAAACCTAAAGTGTATAGTGTATAGTTTATACACATAATTTAAGATGTTGAGGAAGAAATATATTTATTTTTTAATACTTGTTGTGGTCTTAGGCTTGCAAGGGACAACTTTAGATGCAAACCAAACTTGCTCGGAGTCTATTGTGTCCTTGGTGCCATGTTTACCTTTTTTGCAAGGATATGGTCTGGAAACACTTTCTCAGTATTGTTGTGGCGAAATAAATCATTTATTTCAAAAGGCGAATACTCCTGAGATTCGACGCAATCTTTGTCAATGTCTTAAAAATGCTTCAAAAAGATTTGAAATTAAATCTGACCAAGCAAAACAACTCCCTCAACTTTGTAACATTTATATTTCATTTTCAATTGATCCTGATCCTAACATTGATTGCAACACGTAAGTTTCTTTTCCTCTTTCCAAACTAACTCACACAAAAACACATAATTTTTTTTCTTAAGACCAGTGACAAATTTTAATAATTATTTTTCTAAATGGGATGACTTGAAATCACGTCTTTATTATTATTATTATTATTATTATTATTATTATTATTATTATTATTATTATTATTATTATTATTATTATTATTATTATTATTATTATTATTATTATTATTATTATTGTCATTATTATTATTATTATTATTATTATTAATATTTTGTTATTCTAAATAATTTATTATTTCTATCCAGGATTCCATGATGCTACAAATAGGGCATATAGATTTTGAAGAAAGCTAGAAGAGTAACAATAGAAAATTTATAGAAATAATTAATGTGAAAAATTCTAATAACTCTTGAAAGTTGGGAAGTTTTCAGTAATATATTACTGAAAATTTGAATCATATTTATTTATTATCCATTCTTGATTTTAAATCTGAAGCACAGCATGGTTTTTCAAGAATTAAATTATTACAACAAAATTACTAAATTAAATAAGTTTAATTGTAGTTTTAAATCTTTTATTATTTCAATTCATAAAATCGATCACCCTATCTTAAAATTTAATAATTTTTGTCCCTCATTTTGATTATTAATAAAAAAAATTACAATTTGACATGTTTTAAATAATATAACATATGATACGATAATCTAAAATAATTAACACCCATGAAATCACAATAAAATCCTTTAAAAACTTAACTTTCAACTTCATAATTTTTTTTTATTTTTTTAATTTAATTAATGACATATCAATAATTAAAACATCTAAATGATTCTGTAACATGAAATTGTATACCACATCATTTAAAATATATTAAATCATCATTGTTTAGTTCAAAAATTTGAGGGAGAGACCAAAACTGACCACTTTTAAAATAGAGAGACCAATTTCATAAATTTGTGAAAATAAATAGACCAAAACTACATTTAAATCAATAAAATATGATTTCATTCTATGTGAAATTGAAAAAATTTAACTCAACCAAACAAACAAACTAATAAACATATTTTCTATATGAACATGATTATCTATCACCAAACAATAACACTCTTGTCATTTAATCATATCAGATTATATCACATACACAAACTTTTATTTCATTCTTGCTTTTACTATATTTAATAAGATACTCAATTTTAAATTCTAAATTCTCTTTTAATATATTCAAGATATAATACATTGAATGCATTCAATATATTACTACAAGCTACCCAAAACATGTTCATAAAAGTTTCTCATAATCAAACATCATAAGTTAGGTCCAAACATGTAAGTCATTTACTCCTTAACAAATACATTTCAGTTCGATTAAAGACTCAATTTCTTCTTAGTTATTTTATAACTAATACATGCATCAATCAATTATGTTAATTAAATTCAAGTTTCATATTTAAATATCCTATGATAAATCCAAATAAATATATATCACCATAGAAAATAAACAATAAATCAAAATCATTAATATTTTTTATAATTCCATAAACATTTATCAACTTACAATAAATCAAAATAGATCTAAATCATTTCAAATATAAAGATAAGCAAAATATAATTAATTTCATACTATCATATACATAAATATAATATTTTCAATTGTATATCTTCTTTTATATATATATATGACACAACAACTTTAATTTAAACATGAACTTAATACTTAGGCTTAATTGCAGTTTTGGTCCCCCTATTTTAGCTGAATCGCGAAAGTAGCCCCCCATTTTGTTTCTCCCCAGTTTTGGTCCCCCAAATAGAATTTTGGTCCAAAACTTGATGAAATTTCATTTTTTTTTTGTATTTATTTAAGTCACACCATACCTCAAGATTTCATTTGTAACAATTATACATGAAATCTATGATCATAAATAGTGTAGTACGACTTTAAAAAATGAAATTTCATCAAGTTTTGGACTAAAATTCTGTTTGGGGGACCAAAACTGGGGAGAAACAAAATGAGGGGACTACTTTCGCGATTCAGCTAAAATAGAGGGACCAAAACTGCAATTAAGCCTAATACTTATAACAATATTCATATACACACTACATTTCAAATAAAACAATGTGCAAAAGTAGACTTGTAAGTCGCAAACTAATTTTGGTCAACGAATTGTGATTCACTTGGTGAAATATGTTAATCTTGCACATGGCTAGAACATTCAACATAATAGAAAACACACTTTCAAACATCATCTTCTAGCATCACAACACAACAATCCTTCTGATTAGATACTCAATTCATATTAACAATCACGAAATATAACTACACCTCATATAATCGTCACAACCATTTACACAGAATCATATTAACTCAACATCGAACTTCTCTTGGAATCACTCATGTTGTACCATTGAACATCGAACTTATGAATTGAACATTGAAAGCAAAAAATCATAATATTCTTTCTTCTAACGTTAAGAAAAACATCATATTTTTAACAGGCATCTTTCAAAATACTTCCTTCCACTCAAATAAAACAATTTTTTTTTAAAAAAAGAAACTATTTTCTTCCCCAAAAGAGTTTGAAACTGAAATTTATTTATAAAGAAAATTCTGAAAACAAACATGCATGCCAAATTTATTGAAGAAACTTTTTAAAGAAAGAAAAGGAACCTCACCCAATGTTATAGGACTTAAGTAATATTGGAAAGTATATTCCGTTTTCCCTCTTATCCTTTGTACGCCCCCTCCTCTTTGTTTTTCTTAGATTTTCATGCCTTCTCTTTCTTGTGACAACCTAACCTCTAAAATTAATAAAAACAATATTTATTCAAATTTTATTTGAGTATACACAACAAATATACAATAAGAGTGTTTAAAATAATTTTCTCATAAGGGCAAGGATATCACATGTCGTTCACATTAATTAACACGCCTCTTAAAGAAAAATACTTATAAATATAAAAATTGACACAATGCCTAATATTTCGTATTATAAAACACATTGTTCCAACTAAATTTCACCTATTAGAACATATATTTATTTCCAAAATACATCATTTTAGAAAACTTTTGATGCAGACTCCAAGACTCTAAGCAACCTAAGAAGTGTATGCATTTTCGCAAACACCACACACAAACAATAAAAAATTGAATACATCAATAGCTTTCTAACATATAAAGCAAGAAAAATAAACACGCTAACATAATTTCATCATTTAACATAGTAGGGGCATCACGTAGTAATGTCACTTATCAACATATAATACAATTAATCACAATTAGTCGTAGTTACTCACAATTAATAGTAACAATTAGAAGCATATATAGTAACAATAAGATGACTGTGCAATATAATGAAATGTTATGCACACTACTTGACACTTCAATGACATGTGGCACCAAACTACCACTACTGAAGTACTTGGTAAGGAGATGTAGTACTATGACACTACACATGTATATAGACTTTCCCATATGTGACCATATCCACAAATAATCAACCAACTCATCTTGAGACTCAAATAATTAGTGGATATCATAATTAAACTAGGGTTGCATGATATCTCCCTGGCCATAGGGTGCCCCTCCACGCCACTTAGAAGTTCCTTATAGGATACCTTTAAGGTTTCACTTACATGCTCAACTGTGACCTCTATTAACAGGCTAAAATAGTTGTAATTCTCCAACATTGGATCAAAGATCCTAAAATCACTAAAATTATTAATACAACACTCTGTACAAGACCCTCACAATCAGGGGCAGAGCTTCTCAGGGATAGGGGGGCCGCGGCCACCCCAAGAAAAAAAATCATACGTAAAATGACTAAAATGCCCATATTAAAACTAAAGAATTACAAGAATACCTAAACCTAATTCAATTTTCTCTTTCTTCTTCTCTCTTCCATCCAGCCTCTCTCATTCTATGTTCTCTTCTCTCCCTCTTGCTTAAAAGTTACAGCCTTCCTCTCTCCTTCTTCCATAATCAGATTCACGAATCAATCACGACAAACGCGCGACCGCCTCTGCTCCTCTGCCAAATCACGAATCGCTCCTCTACTCGCTGCGGGCCTGCGGCAGCCGCCTCTGCCTGACTGCCTCTGTGGTCGTTCCGCCCGTTCGTCGCTCTCGGCCTCTCGCCTCTCAGTTTGCCGCAACTCTCCAGATCGCGTTGCTGCTTTGTTCAAAAGGTTCGAATTTCTATTTTGTTATTGCTGATTTTTGTTAGTTAGTGCTGATTTTTGTTAGGTTTGATTTATGTTAGCATGAAATTTAAAGCTTACATTGTTAGTGTTGAGTTTGAAACTTTGATTTGGAGTTTGGAGTTTGGAATTTTGATTTGGAGTTTCAATTATATGTTAGTGTTGATATTTCTTTTTTAGAGTTTTTGTGTTACACATAAGGTGTTTGATTTTATGTCAATTTAAAGTTTTTGAGTTTTTTAGTCGCACATAAGGTGTTTGATTTTATGTCTATATAAAGTGTTTGAGTTTTGTTGCATTTTTAAATTGATTGATTTAGATAAGTTTGTGAGAATGAAGAAGAGTAAAAGAATTGATTCTTTTTTCAAGAGGAAAATTTGTGAGAGTGAAAGAGATGAAGAAATTATAACTTCTACATTTGAAACTATCTCTGAGAATCCAAGAATTGAAGAAAATGAAAATCATCTTTCCAAGGTTCCTAGAGTTTTCAAAGATGACTTTGAGAAATGTTTAGAACATGACACCGGAAAGCGCCCTCAAATTTAGCAATATCCACCAAATAAATTGGATGCAATACGAAGAACGTATCTAAAATTTGGTTCTTATCAAATACATTTAGAAGAATATCCTTTATCTGGCAATGAGGTTCATCCAAGACGGTTTCAATATGCTTGGTTTAACATATTTTCTTCATGGGTAGAATATTCACCTTCTAAAGATGCTGCATATTGTTTACCATGCTATCTATTTAGCAGAAGACCAACTGGACGTCCTAGATCGGATGTCTTCATTGGTACAAGATTTAGAAATTGGAAGAAAATTAAAAATGGAAAATTTTGCGTCTTTCTCAAACACATAGGGATGGATCCTTGTTCACCACACAACAATGCAATGAAAGCTTGTCTAGACTTGTTGAATCAAGATGGACATATTAGGAATACTTTTCAAGTGCAAAGCTCGGAACAAATTTTGAAGAATCGAATACGTCTCAAGACATCAATTGACATTGTTCGTTGGTTAACACTTCAAGCTTGTGCTTTTAGGGGACATGATGAAACTAGTGGGTCAAAAAATCAAGGCAATTTTCTTCAATTGATAAAACTCTTGGAAACTTACAATGATGAAGTTGCGAAAGTTGTGTTGGAAAATGCTCCATATAATTCTAAATATACTTCACATCAAATTTAAAAGGAGCTTTTGCATATTCTTTCTAGTAGGGTGAGAAAACATATATGTGAAGAAATTGGTGATTCCAAATTTTGCATCGTTGTAGATGAAGCTCGTGATGAATCAAAAAGGGAACAAATGTATCTTGTGTTAAGATTTGTTGACAAAGTTAGTTTAATACAAGAACGAATTTTTTTTTTGTGGCACATGTTAAAGACACTATAGCTTTAACTCTGAAAGAAGAAGTATGTGATATACTTTCTCGACATAATATTGATGTTTCTAACATGCGTGGTCAAGGGTATGATGGTGCTAGTAATATGAGAGGAGAATGGAATGATTTACAAGCACTGTTTATGAAAGATTGTCCTTATGCATACTATGTCCATTGTTTTGCTCATCGATTGCAACTTGCTTTGGTTAGTTCATCAAGAAAAGTTGTTCCAATTCATAAATTTTTTGAGAAGCTCACTTTTTTTGTCAATGTTGTTTGTTCTTCTACTAAGCATCATGATGAGATACAAGCTGCTCAATTAGAAGAAATTGCACATTTGCTAGAAATTGATGAGATTGTAACTGGTAAAGGTATAAATTAAATTGGTACTTTGAAACGAGCTGGGGATACTCGTTGGGGGTCACATTTCTCTTCTATTTGTAGCTTGATAAATATGTATGAGGCAACTTGTATTGTTTTAAAAAAAATTACAAATGAAAGAGCAAGTTATTCTACACGTGGGGATGCTGATAATGCTTATAATTATTTAAAGGCGTTTGATTTTATATTTATCTTGCATTTGATGAAAGCAATTATGGGGATAACTGATACACTTTGCCAAGCCTTACAACAACAATCTCAGGATATAGTTAATGCCATGTGTTTGGTTGGAACAACAAAGTATCTTATTCAAGCATTGAGAGAAGATGGTTGGGATGCATTATTTACTAAAGTGAAGACTTTTTGTGAAAAACATGATATTGAAATTCCTGATCTCAACGATGTTCATTCAACAACAAGATTTGGACGATCTTGTCTTCAACAAGGCCAGGTTACAATAGAGCATTATTTTAGAGTTGAAATATTTTTTACTGCCATTGATCAACAATTACAAAAGTTGAATAACAGATTTAGTGAGCAATCAATGGATTTGTTAACTCTAAGTTGTGCTTTGACTCCTAAGGATAATTATAAAGCTTTTAACATTGAAAAAATTTGCACTCTAGTTGAAAAATATTACCCTGTGGATTTCAACATGCAAGAGAAGATTAATTTGAAATTTCAACTCCAACATTTCTTGGTTGATGCTCGTCAAGATTTAAATTTGAATAATTTCTTGGTTGCAACTGAAAAGACGCAAAATTTCCACTTGATTGATAGACTACTTCGTCTTGTCATGACTCTTCCGGTTTCTACTGCCACAACTGAAAGATCTTTTTCAACAATGAAAATTATTAAATCAAGGTTAAGAAATAAGATGGAAGCTGACTTTTTGGCAGATAGCAGGGTGGTTTATATTGAAAGGGAAATTGCTGCAAGTATCAGTTTTGAGTCTATTATTGATGATTTCAAGTTAATTAAAAAGCGTAGAACATTACTTGAAGGTATTCTTAAGTCATGTAGTTAAATTATTTGATACTTCACTTTGTATTTATTACAACTTAAATTTTTGTTATATAATATTATTTATATATTTAATTTATATATTATATTTTTATGTCGGCCACCCCAACATTTTCGGTCAAGCTCCACTGCTCACAATAACTTTCCTCCTCATATTGTCCTAAGTCACTCCTTATAAATAAATAAAAAAGATTATCATGGGCATAAGTTAGATATATCACAGTTTTACCTTTTCACATAGTAAAAGTTGCAAGACAATAAATATTCACCTTCATTTATAATTCATAATCACACATAATTCCTCACGTAATTGTCGATCATCATATAACACAACTTATCACTTATTTTATAATCCATATTCTTTACTCATGAACATTTAATAATATTTCTGCAACTGAACACATTATCATCACACATTTACTATTATTTAGCTCCAATGTGGATCAACTAATAACATACATATCATTATTCAACATAAACACACATGCAATCTATCAATATTTCTATCCACATTTTATTACTATTGTCTCAATTGTCTTATTTAATATCTGATTTTTTTTAATAGGGCAGCAGCCGCCTTGGCTAACCCTGAACAATTGACAAATATGGGATACCGTTTATAACAAATTACATGAAAGCTCAAACTTACCTACATAATAATGCTGAAAGCCCTAACAAAAAATAAGGTTAAACTCCTATTTCGATTCTTCACAATCTGAACGGCCCCCTAAACTAATTCAATTTTTTTAAATAGGTACCTAAACTAAAAAATGTTGTAATCAAGTCCCTAAACCATTTTTTTTTTAATTATTTAGTTCTGTTTACTTATCATTAATGTTAACATCAATGTGACATGTGATATAAATAATTTCCATTTTTTTATAAATTTCCACATCATTGTTATTTCAATAAAAAAATTCTTTTCAAATACAAATATATTCCCTATCCTATCTAAACCGTTCAAACCATATTAAAAAAAGACTAAACTCTTTGGAAGGAAGTCTTCATCTTTTTGTGTCGCCACCACATAGTCTCTTTTGATAGGAATAGATTGATTCAAAAAAATCGAGTGGATATACAAATTAGTTAATAAAATTGTACACGTTGGTAAAATAAGTCCTAGAATTTTTTCAATTGGCAAATATATCTTTGATATTGTAAAATGTCAATCAATATAGATATTGTATAAACTTTTTCGTTAAATATTTTTGGGTGACACTGTAATTGAATATGCGGCTTATCCACATTGATCCCACATCAATATCATCTTCCGGGGACAAATTTGTGAATGCCTAAGTGACCACAAATGTCAATGACTCTATTTGGAGTTTGTAGCGGTCTTTACCGTCAGAAAAGACTATCTCATTATGTGGCGACCTTTGCCATCAGTAAGTTGCAATAGGAAAAACTTTGTGACGGTAAATGCCACCACAAATATATGATGATATTTCAAATCAGTCAAACTTGTTGTGAGGGTATAAGTCGCCACAAATTCAAATAAATATTACCTACAACATATTTGTAACCATTTTTTGCTACACAAAAAAAAAAAAATTAGCCAAAAGTATTGTATTCAATTTGTGAGAGTTGTTTCAACTATCAATAATAACCAATTTGAAATTTAATATTTGAGAGAGTTTGTTTAGTAAGTAATATGCGAGGGTTTTTTTCAACCTCAAATTTTTATTTTATTTTGGCCCCATATAGATATTATTCTTGTATTGGAAGAAACAACTATGAGAGATAAATTAAAGAATGCATATACAATCATCATACAAAGAATGTGACGTGGAAAAGTGTAAAATTGAAGAAAAATCACAATGATCGTCTAATAACATCTCGAGAATAACATGTGAAATTTTTCACGACATAGATATTTCTCTTACATTTCTATCACACAATACAACCACAATACAACATTTAAAGTATTTATGATAAATGCATCTTCCAACTTCTAACATATGTATAATTTCAACCAACATCAACATAATGAAATAACTATTCATACTATTGGAACCAAGTCGATTTTCCTCTTGTGATTTTCATGTTAATAAAGATATTTTATGAGAATAATTTGTCTGGACTAATGGCTACGTTAAGTGTGCAGTAATTAGAATAAGAAAATCAGAGGAATGTACCAGAGAAAGGTACTAGAGAAAGTCACCAGATGATGAGATTAGAGGAACACAAAATCATATGTGTCTTCCTCTAAACATATGCCTCCAAAAGTAATGTGCTTTTGAAGGTTACGAAGACTGCCTATAATGTTTAGGTCTAAAGACTGACTCTAAAATTAGGTATCAAGAATGAATTTGAAGCATGCCTCTGAAGAGTTTACATCAAACAATTATTAACTCTAAATAAATTATTCAATGCGTTCATTCAAAGCTCATGTTCCGCTAATCAAAAGTTGCAACATACTCAAAATGTATTATAAGGTTTATACAAGAAGTCTTAACCCAATAGTAAGCATTTAACCTTGATTAATAAAAAAATTATCTTCCCCAATTAATTTTATAAAAAAAACTAGTATATTATTATTAATAAAAAATATAAAGTAAATTATAAAATTTAAGTTATATATTTTAAACAAATTAATGGCAAGTCAGTGTTAAATCAACATATTTGAAAAATATATAAATGGGATTGAATTCCATTTTCATATGATAACAATTTTTTTTCCTAATTAATATCAAATAAGTTTTAAATGCAAGTTTTTTAACTAAAATATATTAAACCTTGTAAAATTTATTATATTTGATTATTTTGTTTATTTTCTTTAGAGATTTAGACCGTCAATTATTTATCATTCAGTATTAATTTCAATATATTTTAAAATAATAATATAAATTTCAATTAATAATTTATTGTAATTATTATTATTTATTTATTTTCTGTATTATTTTTTAATTATTACTACTATTTAAAATGGAATATGAAATATTATTATTATTATAATTATAATTGTTGTTGAAGCAATTTTTTTCTTATGCTTCACGTGATACCTTTTCGAAAGAAAAAAACATAAACTTATACCTAAAAAAATCATTAACATTTTTTGTATCATAAAGAAATTTTAACGTTCACTTGACTAATTTAATATTTTTATTTTTTAAATCGTTCGCTTGACTAAATATTATCATTTCACTATTAATAATTTTTTTTTTGGTTTTTGGAAAATTACATCAAAAGTATAAAACATTAATTTTAAAAAACTTTTTAATATAAAAATTAAAAAATTTCATAAATGTAAATAACAATTTCAAAGTGATATTTCATATACTTAATATATATGTTTGATTAAAATGTTATAACATAAATAAAAATAATAAGTTACAAATTATATTAAGTAATTATATATCTCGTTTAAATATTATTCATAGATTGTGAAAGAAACTCGCAAATAATAACTAATAAATTTAATAAGAATTCCATGCCAATTTTGTATCAAAATTTTTCACCGATTTCAGACGAAAATAACCAAAGAATAAAATGATAGAATATGTTATAGGTTTCGTCTCAATTTGGAAATCAGAAAAGAATAAAAAGATTCGCTACAATATAATATAATAAACAAAATAAATATTATGTATTTTATCTCTAACAACCCTACTTCGAACGGATTTTAGACAGAAATTTAGAAAGGACGAAATAAAAAATAATAATTTGGAACGAAAACTCTTCAACGTGATTTTTGACGGAATCTATTATGTCCGAAATTTCTGTCCCATAATGACTATTTCTAGTAGTGCTTCGATTCCACAAGCTAATTAAAGGTTCCTTTTTTATTCTCCGATGGAACAAAAGTTATATAGTTTTTTATATATATATATATATATATATATTACATGTATAGGGAATTTAAAAAAATAAAATTATTGGATTTGAAATCTAGAAAAAGAATGTAGTTACTTCTGTAATTATTTAATCATTGATTTATTTATTAAGACTTTTTTAAATTAGATTTCTAATTTTAAAAACTTTAATTTTGAATTTTCAATCAAGAAAAAGAATGTAGTAATTTTTGTAAGATTTTTATTATTTTGTTTTCATTAAGGTATTTGGTCAAGACATTTTATTTCCATTTAAGATAATAGTCAAATTTTGAATGGATTTTTGAGAAAATTAGGTTGAATAACATACTTTCATTTATTTTATTTTACATGGTATATATTTCTACTTTTAGTAAATTCTTCGTTAGTATTACAATTATTATTATTATTATTATTATTATTATTATTATTATTATTATTATTATTATTATATTTAGCGTAGTTTTTTTTATTATTATTTAGATGATTTTAAATTAGTTCTTATGTATTATCTTATTTAAGGTAAATATTAAATTTTTAATACTTTTTATTATAAAAATAATTATTCTTGCAAAGTTTTGATTATTAGAATTTAATGTCTTTATTTTTAACTTTTGACTGTGCATATTTAAGATAACAATAATTATATATGAAGAAAGGAAATGAAAATCAAGACTGCAATGAGGTTTAATTTTTTAATAAATAAAAATATAAAAGACACTTATTATTATAAAATGGTAGTCTATCTTGTCTATATATACATTAAGGCATCTTTGCGGTGTTCGAACATTCTAAAACATCATAGAAACCTATCATTTACAGTGTATGCACATAATTAAATTAAGATGTTGGGGGAAAAAGTCTATTTCTTTTTTAACTAGTATAGGAGCCCGTGGGTTGAACATGATAAGTTGTTCGTTACATATATGAACAAAGCAAAGAAAAACAACTACAACATTGTAACATTAGTCTTTCATTTTTAATTGATCACAATATTGCAACCCGTAAGTTTGTCTTCCTTTTTTCTTGCTAAATCAGACGAAATCACATACATTTTTTTAAAGAGATTTTGTGTACCTTTATGACCTACGAAATCCAGTCTATATAAAGATCTCTATTAGAATCATGATGATTAGAACAATGATGATTTTGGAGGACAATTCCTTTTGAGGTTTGTTGATAACAAAAGGAAGTTTATGAGAAAAATTTGATGTACTAATGTTCTATATTAAGTGTGCAGGAAAATATGACAAATATGTACATTCTAGACCTAAGAACAACTCAGAGGAAACAAGTAAAATCAGAGGAAACTAAAAAAACTCAGAGGAAACAAGTAAAATCATATGAAAGAAGTAAAATTAGAGGAAATCATAGGAAACAAGTAAAATTAGAGGAAACCAACATAATTAGAGGAAACAATTAGAATAAGAGGATACAATATAATTCGAAGATACAACAAAATCATAGGATACAATAGAATCAGAGGATACAACAAAATTATAGGATACAATAGAATCAGAGGATACAACATAATCAGAGGATACAACATAATCAAAGGAAACACACTAATCAGAGGAAACAACAAGAATAAAAGGAAACACACAAAACAAAACAAATTAGAGGAAACAAATAAAACACGGAAATCAAAGGAAACAGACAAGACTCTGAACTACACAAGCTCTGAATACCCATCCTTCGTTGGCAATATAATGCTCACATTAAAGGCGACATGTTTCTCTTTAAAATGGTTATTCATGTTGAATCTGATGATTGGCTCTATTTTTGAAAACTATTTCAACATTAACAGATTATTGATTGTGCCTCTAATATTCCCACATTAACATATCACTTTGCTTTTGATATTGACACACTCCAATATGAGTCCGATACATATGGCTCTGCTTCTGGTACTTACACATTGACTTTGACTTTGACAAAAGTTAATTCATAAAAAAAGTCAACATATCATATAAAAGTCAACGAAGCTACAAAAAGTCAATGCCTCGAAAAAAGTCAATGTCTTTGATGAAGAGCAACAATTCTGGAAGTTGTGTATGTTATGAAGATGGAATCTGGAGGATTCTATATCAGACTCTGATACAGGCAAATGTTGCCTCTAATCTTGATACTGGAAAATACTAGACAAAATTATCAATCGGTTACCTACTAATTGCATTGAATGAAAATAATTGGCTAAGTAATTTTTTGGCAGAATTATTTGCAAAAATACTTCACCACTAGCAACGGTAATAATTTTCGAATCTACAAAAATAGTAAGAATTGAAACACTGATTAATGGGAATGGTTCACAAGCAACAATCCACAACCAAAACAATACACCGATTCAAAACTGAATGTTCAGAATAAAAAAAAAATGATTCGAATGAATATGGTTGGAACAATTCATTCAATTGAAAAATATTTGGAATAATATAATGAAGAAGAAGAATCACAAAAGGATTTTTATATTGGTTCACCATCGATCTGGCTGGCTACGTCCAATATCTTTATCTGAAGTATTTCTTCCAGGTATTCAATTTGAGGCAGTGGTAATGAAGTATATTTTTATCTGAAAGATCACCTATATTATTATATTAATACCATTAGATTGGATTCCATTTGGTTGTGCTGCGTACTCTTTATCTCTTTTATTTCTGTCATGAGTAACTAAACCTTATTTGTTAGGGATGAGTGTAACAAGATGAAACCCTTATTTTTATGATTTGATTTATAGTTATATGAATGAGTTTATTGAATTATTTTTCTCATCTCTGTGCTTAATGCTTTTTATTGCTTGATCAACATTAAAATGTTCTACGATTTGTATTTTGAAACAGAAGTGGACTTTACGAATGCTTGAGATGAGAAAGTCATGAATTTGTAGTCTAGACATAGGTGCAGGTCATGAAACCAATTAAATTAGTTGCAAAACAATAATTTACAAGAGAATTTCTATACGTTAATGCTTAATTCTAATCTTAAATCTACTAAGGAATTAGGGGTTACTTTGGAATTAAAGGTTCTGTCACTAAGACATTAGGGCAAGAATAATAAAGAGAATTCGGTAATAATTCAATAAAGGAATTCAATAACTAGGATCAAATTAGACACCAAGGTTGGATTCGAAGTGAAACTCATCCCTGACATTTTTCTCAATTTATAAAACATCAATTTTACTACTGTTGTCAATTTTAATTATTATTTCAATCAACTTGGGAACTTTTTGTTCAATTTTAGTAACTAAATATAATTCAATAGTAAAACGCAATCCTTGAGTTCGACACTCGGTACTACCGTTTTAATTATTACTTGCAACGATTCAGTACACTTGTTGAAACGCTATCAAGTTTTTGGCGCCGTTGTCGGGGATTGTCATATCACTATTATATTTAATTTATTTACTTAATTGAAATTTTTTGCTCTGCAATAAAATTTTTGATTTTATTTTATTTTATGTTATTTTTTTTATTTGTTGAACTTGCTAATGTCATGTCTAGTGGTTTGTCTCTTCTTTGTTTGAGATAACTATTCGCTGTAAAGCATGGAAGATTATAATGATGATATTCTACTACAATTATATGAAGAGTGTGATACTTGTCTTATATCTGGTATATGTCGCATGATTGAAGAGCAAATCTTGTGTTATACATTTTTAAGATATCACCCTCAGATCCCTCTGATGAAGCCTCTTAGGTGTGACTTTTGCGGAGAAGCACATAAGAATGGACATTGTTCAGATGACCTTGATGAACTAATAGAATATGAAGATTTTTTCTCTCAAAGTTACAGAAAACGACGAGCGTTATATTAAAAAGATCTATTGGGAACAAATTGTACCTCCAAAAATTCTATCCAAAGAAACAGATGATAAAGACTTTCACATTACAGACGTTTTGGTTGAATTCATGAAGAATAACATGGTTTCAATTGAAAGATTTGAAAGTCAATGTGAGAAGTTATTTGAGCAAGTGGTTAAATTTGAGAAGATGGAGGAGAAGTTGAAGATTGAAGATAATTTGATTGTTGTGCTAGAAGAAGATAAACAAGAGGAAAAGACGAACGAGGAAAAGAAGAACAAGGAAAAGACGAATGAGGAAAAGAAAAAAGAAGAGATTGATAAAGTTCGAGATTCAATCTATGCCTTGTTCATCAATGTCCATGGAATTTCTACCAAACAAAAAGAAAAAGAAGGATGATGTGGTTCTTCCCGTCATATATGCCACCTTGACAATAGTTGAGACGTCAAGCTCAAGACACTAAACGAGCGCTTATTGGGAGGCAACCCAATTTTATATCCTTTGCATCGTATTTATTTATTGCATTTTAGATTTATTTTACTCCATTTAGTTCCAATTTTAGTCTCTAATTTCTAGTTCTCTAAGTTTTGATGTTTGGTATGAGCAAGGAATCAAAAAGATGTGTTAAGAAGCGATTGTACAGCTCCAAATAACCGAACGCGCGTCCAAGCGCGCCTGAAGCGCTTTTTCTAGTATACTGGCGACCATAGCGGAACAGGAGCGGATGATCTAAACGAGAATCCTTGAACTATTAAACTGAGAGAAGTTTTCTTTCCTTTTTTTTTCTCTTTATATTGTTTGTCCTGTTTCTTTCCGTTTTCTCGTTTTCTTTGTTTAATGTCAGTGTATTGTGACTTTCTTATCTTTATGTTCTTTCTTTTTTTTTTTCCTTTCACTAAATGTGTACTATGATGAAACAGTCGTACTGACTTGCACTTAATCTTAAAATTTCTGTTTGTGATTTCGCAAGTTAAATTTCATTTCTTAGATTATGTTATTGCTCAAGCCGACAAGCCTTCCTAATGCATGCATTCTTGATTACTAAATGATTGTAGAAGGCTAATATGTCATCAATTTTTCAAAAATACAATTTTAACTTTTCAGAAGCATGTTGGCTTTATTTTGATTGTTCATACTCTCTCTTATTATCCTAGCTGTGAGCTTTTGAGCCTAAACACTTAAATTTTTTGTTGTGTGATTATCCAGACATGTGTTATCCCTCTAGAACTTGCACTAATTCTGAATTGCATCACATGTAATTTATGCATACATTGAGGCAATTTTATTGGTCGTTTGAGCCTTTCTAACTACCCGATGAAAATGTTACCCTTTGCTAGCCCCTTTGAGCCAAGTTCCATTAAGTTTTGCCCAAGTTTTATACCTTCACGATTTTCGTTAGTCTTAATAGACTTGAAAAATGTTAGATTGACTTATATTCCATTGTTTTTCCTTCGCCTAAACTTACTTCGATTAAGGGAAACCCGGTTAACCCTAAATTTGATTGTTTGTCGATCTCGATTAATTAACAAGCGATTTATTGACTATAAAAATTTTTAATCACTTTGTTTGTGTTGTTATCTGCAAGAATTGCATCCTTCTATAAAGATACACCATGCACCCTTGATTTTATCTTTGAATTCTAGGAGAGTCGTTAAACATTTGGTGGTCCTTATTTGCCCTTAGATCCATTGTACGTAGCATTCATATATGCTAAACGTATTGAATGAAATAGTAGAGATAAGTATTCAATCTCTTGTTCTTAACATTGTTAGGACTTCGGAGGTCTCCTTGTCCTTTTGTTTCAAGGAGTTATACCTATCAGTTTCTTTCTCTAGAAAAAAGTAATACTTGTTGAGATTTTTCGGTTGCTTTACTTGTTTCAGCAGCTCGCTTGTCAGTTGACTTAAGATGTTGAGAAATAGATGTAGCCTTGTTTGATTATTTACATGGGGTAATATGTGGTTACTCATCTTGCTGGATACATGACGATATTTTCACGACATTTTTCATTGCCAAAATCGACACATGCATTTTCCTCAAATAGTGTCTCCTTAGTAGTCGTTAAGCTTGGTTAATGATGCTAAAAATGTGGAACACGAGTACAAGTGTCACGTTCCATTAAGTTTTGCCCAAGTTTTACACCTCCATGACTTTCATTAGTCTTAATAGACTTGAAAAATGTTAGATTGACTTATATTCCGTTGTTTTTCCTTCGCCTAACCTTACTTCGATTAAGGGAAACCCGATTAACCCTAAATTTGATTGTTTGTTGATCTCGATTAATAAAAATAATTTATTGACTATAAAAAATTATTAATCACTTTGTTCGTGTTGTTATCTGCAAGAATTACATCCCTCTACAAAGATACACCATGCACCCTTGATATTATATTTGAATTCTAGGAGAGTCGTCAAACATTTGGTGGTCGTTATTTGCCCTTAGATCCATTGTACGTAGCAGTCGTATATGGTAAACGTATTGAATGAAATAGTAGACATAAGTATTCAATCTCTTGTTCTTAACATTGTTATGACTTAGGAGGTCTCCTTGTCCTTTTGTTTCAAGGAATTATACCTATCAGTTTCTTTCTCTAGAAAAAAGTAATATTTGTTGAGATTTTTCGGTTGCTTTACTTGGTTTAGCATCTCACTTGTCAGTTGACTTAAGATGTTGGGAAATAGATGGTCGTCCACTAGAGTGTATTAAATGTTGAATTCATTATTTTAAATTGCGGTTGTAATTATAATTGTGACCATAATATTACGAATTTTGATGTATGTACATTGAGATCGCAGACACAATTTTGGCTACATAAGTTGCATTCACATTTGCCTGCAATTTTCTGCAATGTAAAAGTTTGTGACATTAAAAACTCTAAATTTGAAGAAAAACCACGATGGTCATCTAATAACAACTCAAGAATAAGAATAACATGTGAAAACTTTTACAACATAAATTTTTCTCTTACACTTCACGAGAGCATTTCAACAACAACCTTCAAAACAAATACTTCCACTAAATTTCACAAACTATAAAACAAAATAATATAAGAGAATAGTAAAAAATCAAATACAAAATTTAAATAATTTTTTATTAATGTATCTTTCATCTTGTAACAAGTAATTATAGTCGCTATATATATAGTCTTGGTCTTCTTTCCTCTTTACCATATTAAACATATGAGATTTTTTCAATATTAAGAATTTCAACCAACATCAAACGGATTGGAATAAAAATTTATACTTTTAGTTCTATTAAGTTGCTTATGAAAAAATACAGAAAGTTTGAATTTCTTGTTGACAAAAACATTGTCCTGCGGCACATTTTACAATTCAATAATGTGTTCCTTTGGATTTATGTAATGATGTCATGTGATATATAAGTGAATCTACCACCGAAACTTTGACTCATGATTATAATGAGTTACACTCTCCGACTCCGAAATTTAGTTCGTTTGATATTAAACACATATATTAAAAATAATAAATATGGATAAATCTACTTTTTTTTATTTTTTTACTTTTAATTTATTAAGTAAAAATAAAATTCATTTAATATATATTTTTAGATTTTTAAGATACAAAAGAAAAAACGTCGTTAATTGTATCTTAGTTTTTTTAAAATAACCAAAATTTTAAAACCAAAATAAAATATTTAAAGGGCAAAAAATCGAACAGACAGAAAGTAGAAAATATCAATAAGAATGTGATTGTCCTCCTAAACTCGAGACAACATGATGAGGTGTGGGTATAAAGGAAAAATTCCCCTCATCAATGAGTTATTGTCAAACCCCTTTCTACTTTAGTAAAATATTGTGTGGTCCTAAAAGAAGAAACTTATGGGCTTCAAATATCCTTTTATGTTATATGGTCACCTACCTATATACAATATAGACTTAATAATAGCATTAAACTGGTTGGCATGGCCAAAATTTGCATTTAAAAGTTCAGCAGAAATGGTTGACATTGAAGAATCATAATATGACCAAAGGTTATGAAATGGAGTTTGTCGAGGATTACCAAAACTGTGTAATGAGTAATTTTATAACTTAACCAACATATTAAATTGGTGGCTCTAGCATATAGGCTGTCTTTCAATGGGAGTATTACTTTTTTATATTGTGAAATTCATTGCATTTAGGATTTAGCATGGATAATAGAGAAAAAAAGTGGGGACAAACTATATAAACGACTATCTAAAGTTATACTTCGAAGGATTTATAAACCATTCATAAAAGAGATAAGGTGATGTCTTGCAATTAATTATCATACACAAACCATTTCCACGGCATGTGTTAATGTGTGTTTCTTTTCATAGAATGATTTTGTAAGAATTAAATGTTGAATATATATGAGTATGGACTCATGTACTTATTATTTTAAAGTTTTGGATTAAAATTGATGTGGTATCAAAGTATCGTGTAATCATAACACATTTAGTTTGTTAACACTTTAGTCGATAATTTGAGTATATTGAAACAGAAACCTGGCAAAAATCTTCCAGATTCCTAGCTCCAACTATGATTCAGTATAATGGTAGTGTTTAGAATGGAAAAATCTTCCATCTTGTACAGTTTAAATAAATAATTGTAGATAACTAATATATATATACACTCCCTTCGATGTTATATATATCCAATAAAAAGAGATTAAAAAAAACCGTTGTAGTAGGATAAAAATGTTCTAGTGAAATAAACTTATGTTAGTTGGTCTAAAATGAAAAAATGTTTAGCGTACATCTATAGAAGTGTATATATATATATATACTTTGAGAGAAAGAGAGATAAAAAAAATGTAATATGGTAACTATATGATAAAAGAAAACATAAATGTAAAATAAAGTGTTAAATAGATGTATGAAAATTTAGAGTATATATATATATATATATATATATATATATATATATATATATATATATATATATATATATATATATATATATATATATATATATATATATATATATATATATATATATATAGATATAAGACTTATATTTTTTATCATTTTTTTTTATATAAGCCTTTTATCTTTTAAAACATTAACAAGTTGATCATTTTTTTTAATAGAAATTTCTGAGGTGGCAACCCATTTCATCATTTTTATGGATTTTATTTTATTTTATTTATCTTTTTAACGTTAAATAAAACAAAGAAATTCAACCGTTCACCAATACTTTTTCATAAATTTTAAGAACAAAAGAAAAGAAATTTTGAAAAAATTAAATAATTAATTAATTAATTATATTTTAAAAATTATTAAAATAGTATTAAGGAATTTAAAATTAAATTTAAATTCCATATCACGATAATTTTTCACATCATAATACACACATCACTTATATCATAGTCATATCACTATATTGAAATTTAAATTAAGAAGAAGAATAAAATATAAATAATTTTGATAATAGGAGATTAAAATTACGTAGAAAAAAAATAAACTCTGCATCCAACGGAAGGACCTTCAAGATGTTTAAAAAAATTAAGATACCCAATACGTAAGAAAACCACGTCTCAAATGAAGTAAAATGAATAATAAGAAATTGTACAATGCTCATGTAGTAGCCCCTAAACATGTTAAATACATTTTTTTAAAGCAAGATGTGAGTATAAGGGTCTTCAGAATCCATTACTAGTCAATTTCTACACATTTTGGATACAATGTGCTGGATTAATAAACCAGTCCAAAAATATCATATTTTTAATTATTTCTCCAATTACTATTAACAAACCACCACTACGACGTCTTTTTAATTTGATCTCTACCACCTCGAAACTATTTGCTACCTTCTCGTTGAACAAAACATTATTTCTCTCCAACTAAATTCAAAAATAAATTGTTAGAACAATCCACAGATAATTATATTAATTTTTTTTTCAATAAAATGATATCTAGAGACTATATTTGATTTGTGCATTTAAATGAAAAAAATAAATAAATGGCAAATATGATTAAGTTCAACTCTATTAATTACACTTTGGAAGACTCTCATGGAAGACATGTTATACAATTAGAGCCGTCAAAAAGCCCCCAACTACAAGGCACCCTTACTTTTTTTGTTTTATTATTAGGCCCCTATTAAAATAATCTTTTAAGGGCCCCTTAATTTCGACCCATTATTTAATTGGGCCTAAGGGAATGGGCTCTAAGGGCCCATAGGCCCCCATATTTTGTTAATTTTAAGATTTTTTTCTTGAAAAAAAAAAATTATTAAAAAAAAAATGAAAATTTTTATCGAAAAAAAAAATCAGAAACTTTTTATCGAAAAAAAATGGGAAATTTTTTATCGAAAAAAAATCGGACATTTTTGATCGAAAAAAAATCAAAAATGTTTTATCGAAAAAAGTCAGAAATTTTTATCGAAAGCAAATCAGAAATTTTTATCGAAAAAAATCGGAAAATTTTATAGAAAAAAATTAAAAAAAATATATTATCGGTGAAAAAATTGAAAAACTTTATTTCTCAAAAAAGAAAATTGATTCTTTTTTAAAAAAAGTGGGCCTAGGGGCCTCCTAAGCCCACAAATTTTTAGGGGGCTTTTAATTTAGAGGGCCTTGTTTTTGGGGCCTTTTAAATTATTAATTTTTTTGGCCCTTTCAAAATGTGGGCTGGGGTCAATAATTAGGGGGCTTGTCAAATTGACAGCTCTATATACAATAAAGATTTGTGTAATCCTATTGAGGGTGACACTACTAAAACCAAAGATAAATTTGATGATGATTGAAAGAAGATGAATAGAAAGGTTGTGGCCTTGATCAGACAATGGTTGGATCTAATTGTATATTCGCGTGTTAAAACTGAAACATGTGCTAAGAAAAAGTGAGATAAATTAAAAGAGTTGTATGAGCGGAAGAATGTGCAAAATAAAGTATTCTTAATTTAGAAGTTGATCAATATAAAATATAAAGATGAGGATTAAATGGTAGAGCATATGAATATAATCAATACATCTCAATAATGTAGAGGCAAGTAAGAAAAGGTAAATAACAAGAATCAAATTTAGGCAATTGAACTACATATAGAATTATAGTTCACAATTGTTTGAAACTGATTCATTAGATACAATGGATTACCAAGTTTTTGAATTTAACTTTTACATAAACTTTGAATACATCAAGCCTTACTACATTATGACTAATAATTAAAAACTAAATTACTCCTCCTACATCAAGTTGCTCCAAAACTACTCCCAACTGCTAAATTTTAAAATGAATCGAGTGAGAAATAAATCCCAGCGAATTCAAAAAAATAAGGGGAAGAGGAGTAAAAATATCCCTCTCAAGGAGGCTTAGAAAACATGAAATGATATGTTCTTTATGCAATAAAGCACTTTCATAAAATTGTGTTAAATGACACCTAGTTCTGATTTAGAAACATTGAAATACATGACTAAAACTTTTCCTTAGAGTATGGAAAAGTGGTCCAATTGTTTTAATGTGGGTCACCAAAATAATTGAACCTTAATGGTAAAGTTGACTGGGCCACAGCCCCAACCAGCATCTTGATTGTTCTTCCTTTACCTATTGTTTCACCATGACTTGAGCCGTGAATGCCATGAATTCATATGAATGAGATGCATTGTGAGATGTTATGTCATGCATATATTATATTCCCAATAGCTTAAGGAAATACAATTTAACTCATAAAATAAATTACAAGTCACTAATTCAGAGCTGGAATCAGAGCCAAAAACTAGACCAGAGGACAACATGTTGAAGACATTTTACTACAGACAAAAATCCCAGATTTGCAAACGTATCAGAGACAATAGCAGTAACGAGCATAATTTGTGCTCGACAAGCATATTGACTTTGAAACAAGGTTTGAGCTCTAATTAAATTGTCTTAACACATAAATCACATTGATTTTAAAAGAACATACAATCAGAGTTTACAACATGCATGTCATCAGACATCATTTAAATGCAATTTGTGAAAATTCCCTACATGCTTAATCATTCCTTTTTCTCACTCATTCCCATTAATTTCTTTCATTTTCTTTTTCCCACTAAGGGCCCATAGGCCCCCATATTTTGTTAATTTTAAGATTTTTTTCTTGAAAAAAAAAATTATTAAAAAAAAAATGAAAATTTTTATCGAAAAAAAAAATCAGAAACTTTTTATCGAAAAAAAATGGGAAATTTTTTATCGAAAAAAAATCGGACATTTTTGATCGAAAAAAAATCAAAAATGTTTTATCGAAAAAAGTCAGAAATTTTTATCGAAAGCAAATCAGAAATTTTTATCGAAAAAAATCGGAAAATTTTATAGAAAAAAATTAAAAAAAATATATTATCGGTGAAAAAATTGAAAAACTTTATTTCTCAAAAAAGAAAATTGATTCTTTTTTAAAAAAAGTGGGCCTAGGGGCCTCCTAAGCCCACAAATTTTTAGGGGGCTTTTAATTTAGAGGGCCTTGTTTTTGGGGCCTTTTAAATTATTAATTTTTTTGGCCCTTTCAAAATGTGGGCTGGGGTCAATAATTAGGGGGCTTGTCAAATTGACAGCTCTATATACAATAAAGATTTGTGTAATCCTATTGAGGGTGACACTACTAAAACCAAAGATAAATTTGATGATGATTGAAAGAAGATGAATAGAAAGGTTGTGGCCTTGATCAGACAATGGTTGGATCTAATTGTATATTCGCGTGTTAAAACTGAAACATGTGCTAAGAAAAAGTGAGATAAATTAAAAGAGTTGTATGAGCGGAAGAATGTGCAAAATAAAGTATTCTTAATTTAGAAGTTGATCAATATAAAATATAAAGATGAGGATTAAATGGTAGAGCATATGAATATAATCAATACATCTCAATAATGTAGAGGCAAGTAAGAAAAGGTAAATAACAAGAATCAAATTTAGGCAATTGAACTACATATAGAATTATAGTTCACAATTGTTTGAAACTGATTCATTAGATACAATGGATTACCAAGTTTTTGAATTTAACTTTTACATAAACTTTGAATACATCAAGCCTTACTACATTATGACTAATAATTAAAAACTAAATTACTCCTCCTACATCAAGTTGCTCCAAAACTACTCCCAACTGCTAAATTTTAAAATGAATCGAGTGAGAAATAAATCCCAGCGAATTCAAAAAAATAAGGGGAAGAGGAGTAAAAATATCCCTCTCAAGGAGGCTTAGAAAACATGAAATGATATGTTCTTTATGCAATAAAGCACTTTCATAAAATTGTGTTAAATGACACCTAGTTCTGATTTAGAAACATTGAAATACATGACTAAAACTTTTCCTTAGAGTATGGAAAAGTGGTCCAATTGTTTTAATGTGGGTCACCAAAATAATTGAACCTTAATGGTAAAGTTGACTGGGCCACAGCCCCAACCAGCATCTTGATTGTTCTTCCTTTACCTATTGTTTCACCATGACTTGAGCCGTGAATGCCATGAATTCATATGAATGAGATGCATTGTGAGATGTTATGTCATGCATATATTATATTCCCAATAGCTTAAGGAAATACAATTTAACTCATAAAATAAATTACAAGTCACTAATTCAGAGCTGGAATCAGAGCCAAAAACTAGACCAGAGGACAACATGTTGAAGACATTTTACTACAGACAAAAATCCCAGATTTGCAAACGTATCAGAGACAATAGCAGTAACGAGCATAATTTGTGCTCGACAAGCATATTGACTTTGAAACAAGGTTTGAGCTCTAATTAAATTGTCTTAACACATAAATCACATTGATTTTAAAAGAACATACAATCAGAGTTTACAACATGCATGTCATCAGACATCATTTAAATGCAATTTGTGAAAATTCCCTACATGCTTAATCATTCCTTTTTCTCACTCATTCCCATTAATTTCTTTCATTTTCTTTTTCCCAAACTAGTTCATAATTTATTAAGAAAACTAGAAAATAATTTTATCCCCCAACCTCTTAGGATAAAAAAGAAAAAACACTTAATGTAAAGAACTCACTGTTGGTGTTTTGGGGAGAATGTTAGAGTTTGATTAGAACAACTTCGAGCTTCCCTCTTGAGTCATACTCTTGCATTGACCTAAGTTCTTCAGTGGGTCGTCCCCCTGTATTGTTGATCGAGTCTTATCTCTAAGGATGCAAGGGCAGAATCAGACATGCAAAGTTGTGAAACGAGTTTAGGGAACCTTAGGAAGTTTTTGGTTTCGGAGGATTTGGAGAAGAAAGGAGAATGGAAGGTTTGGAGATGGAAGTGAACAATAACAACGGGGGATTCAAGCACGGGAAGAGGAAGATTTGTTGGAAAAATGAGAAACGTTTTTTCTTTTGTCCGAGAATGGTACATAGGGGGAAATACTGAGAGAATTCCCTTCTTGCCCTTTGGGTTTATCCAAATATTACCTTACTGATCATTTCTTAAATAATCAAGTTTTAAACCACTTATTTTATTTTTAATAGTTTCAATAATTAAATTCTAACTTCAAAAAAGTATTTTTATTAGGTGGGTTGTTACGTCAACATGTAAAGAAAGCATGTTGAATGAAGAAGCTTAGAGAATAGAGCGTGGTTTAATTGGTTTTTCCTCAAAGTCAGAAGCGCTAGTTGCAGGGTCACGAGGGATAGTCAATTTAGACACTTCCATAGGTGCGACAATTACTAAATTCGTAGGTAGCCAAAAAGCAAGTCAATAACTAGAAAGTGATATGCTATAATTGTGTGAAAACAGTTCACATAAAAAAAATTATAGGTTCTTTGAGAGAGATCAATCAAGAGAAAGAGACGAAGACAAAGAAGAAAAATGATAAAAATACAGTTGTAGTTGCATCTATTAGTGATGTCTATATTGCTTGTGATGATAATTCCATAAACCTTGCATGTAAGGATTCAACTTAGATTATGGATTTGGGGGCCTCATGTTATGTTACTCCTAGGCGTAATTTTTTTTCTCAACTTACAGTATTGATGATTTTGACACGGTAAAAATGAGAGATAAAGGAGTATGAAAAATTATTGTTATGAGAGATGTTTGAGTTGAAACTTGTATTGGATGTAAGCTTCAATTTATAAATGCTAGATATGTCTCGATATTCGTATCAATTTGATTTCAGTGAATTTCTTGAATATTGAGAGTTTCCACACTTACTTTGATGGTGGTGGTATATATAAAATCACCGAACGGTCTCTAGTGGTAGCAAAGGAGAAAAATTATACTTCACTTTATAGGATGTCTGTGAAGCTATGCAATGAGGAGGTGAATGCAATTGAAAATATCTCTTTTGATTTGTGACATATGTGCCTTGTTACTTGAGTGAAAAATGACTTAACATACTTGGAAAGAAAAGTTTTCTTCATGTGAAAGGGACGCCTCTAAAAACTTGCGCTCATTTTTTTTTTTTTTTGTATTATACTCAACTTCGTTAGTGAATAAAACAACACATTTTATAACATTGATTGCCAAGACACAACTCCCTGCTAAAGTCATCATATAATAAGAAGTAAATTTTCTAGAATCAAGATCACCTACCATATCAGTATCTATGTAACCATCTTACACAAGTTGACCACCTCCAAAACATAAACACACTTTGGAAGTGTCTTTTAGATATCTAAGAATCCACTTCACTACTTTCCAATGATCTTTACTAGGATTAGAGAGAAATTGACTAACAACTCTGACCACATGAGCAATATCTGGTCTTATGCATATCATGACGTACATCAAACTACCAATTGTGAATGCATAATGAACCTTCTTCATATCTTCTTTGTCTTCTTCACTGGTAGAACATTGTTCAAAACTCAATTTGAAATGACTTGCAAGTTAAGTACTAGCAAGTTTGCAATTGCTCAGGTTAAACCTCTCTAACACATTCTCAATATAATTATGTTGACACAACCACAATTTACCATTCTTTTGATCACAAGTAATTCTCATGCCTAAGATTTACTTTGTAGGACCCAAATCTTTCATTACGAAAGACTTGCTCAAATATTTCTTTAGAGATTGAATTTTCTTGGTGTCATGGTCAACAATCAACATGTCATCCACATATAACAAGAGAATAATATAATCACCATTAGAGAATTTCTTGACAAGCACACAATGGTTATAAGATGTTTTACCATACCCATGCTTCTCCATGAAAGAATCAAATTTTGTGTACCATTGTCGCGGTGGTTGCTTGAATCCATACAAGCTTTTCTTCAACTTGTAATCAAGTTATTCTTAACCTTTGACTTCAAGTCCATCAAGTTGCTCCATATAGATCTCTTACTCTTAATCCTCCAAAATTCACGTTCTTTGTTCTGCGAGAGAAAACAACTAATATTACGAAAAATTAAAATAAATAAACAAAAGGTAAATTTGGGGTAATAAATAGTAAAGAAGGCGCCACAATCAAAATGATTGATAAGTTAAGAGGAATCGCCACAATGATAAGAAAGTTATTGAAAGGACTTAACTAAGTTCCATGTTCCAATCCAAGAACTTAAAGAAAAAAAAATCTCACTCATAGTTCTCAAAGAGTTTTTTTTTTTTTTTTTTGTTCATTCAAATATGTCCTTTCTACATATGTGATATATGAGTCTTGGGATAATTGGTAGAAGAAAAGAAAAATCACAATAAACTAACGTTAATATTAGTGCCTATATTAAGATAAAAAGAAATATTAGTGGCTACATTAATTTTTTTAATAATTGTCTTGTCTAATTTTAATTAGAGAATAGTTACAAAATAATTAAACAAAAGCGAAAATACATTTTTTTTTCTTCAACGACCTCTTTTGGTTTGTGCCCTATTTATATCAAATAAGTTCAATTCAAATAATATATTTTTTAAAATACATCATATTGACAATATGATCCTATATATGCACAAATTCAATTTTTTTTATGCATGGTTGTTAAATTAATATAAAAACATTGAACTATTGAATTGGTGAAATTTATGTGATCAACAAAGGGTTATTAAGTGTTATTAAGTGAAGTTATTCAAGTAAAAATTATTTTTGAAGTCAATAGATCTTCACCTATATATATAAAAAAAGTTATGTTTAAACTTAATTTCAAAATTTAAATCTATTTATCCATACACTTAAACGATAAACCCTCAATAGATTATTTTTTTTCTCAATTCAACTTCTCTTCCTCTCAGTCAAAACACATAGGAAATGAATTTGACAACATCACTACCCATTATCAAAAATATTGAAATGCCCGTCTCTAACACTCAATGACCAAATAAGAGGTAAATTTTGTCTATTGGTGTCTCTAAAATTTATTTTGACGTTATTTGAATCATACATCGAACCACAAAGATCTATTTTGCTGGAGGAGTTCTGGCGACCAACAATATCCTAATGACAAAGCTTTGATTGAATAGAAGTTGAGTGAGTGAAAATGACAACGTATCATAATATAAGTATGGGATAAATAAATTTAGAGGTTGAAATTATTTGTCCTGCATCAACTAACTCAATTCAAAACACAAAACAAAAGGGTAATCATAGTGTCACACGCATAACATGAAGATTAGTTTCCATGCCACTTGTTGAATGCTCTCATTTTTACTTTTATATATATATATATATATATATATATATATATATATTAAATTCTAATATGGATTATAGTTTATAATAGATTAATTTTAAATTTTTTTTTAAAGATCTAATGATTATAAACGTAGTCTTTTAAAAATAGATTTTAATGATATTTTTTATTTTTTTATAATTGAGATAATAAATTAAATAATACTGATTTAATTAAGTCACAATTTTGTTCATAAAAATGAGAAATATTACTAACTATTACTTCCGTAAAATAATGTCGTTATAATTTTCGATGATTTTAAAATACTGGTTACTTGTCCTAACTTATTCGTATTCAACGTTGCCCTAATTTTTGATGATTTTAAATATTGGTTGATACTTGTCCTAAAGTATTCATATTGAGTGTTGCCCTATATAACAAATCTTGTTATTGAAATGTTTAATTAGGGTAGTTGCAGAGATTAGCTATCCATCAAAATCAAATTACAAAAATGGAAAAAAGAAAGAAAAAATAGAAACTGAACATATAAGACTGACTTTTTGATATCATCACAAAACTAGCTAAGTGTAATAAGAAGAATTGAAAATTATGATCAGTACTTCACGTGATAACCCTACTCATTACGTCATAAAAACCCTGCCATAATCAAAATTGTAATAATGCAAGAGAGAGGATTTTAAGTTTTAACCATTTATCAAACTATAGTTTGGTTATTCTTACCAATGGTGTTGTTTTACGAGATTTACTCTTTGGATATAACAATGTGGACTTTGTGGTCAAATTTTGTTATTTTAATATTTAAATTATTTATTTATCTCATAGTTGAGATTAAAAATTTATTTTAATTAAACGTACGTTGCCAATACCAGACGTGATTTTTACTTTTTTTCAAGTTGTTTGGGTTCCATTAAATCAAAGTAATTAAGCCGTACGTCTAGAATTGATTTCAATTGAAGCTGGAATTCCTAGCTTCTGCGGCAGCTTGGAATTGATTTTGGTAATTTATTGGTCTCACACAAATATTTATTTATATTTCTTTACATTTATTGGCTTTAATTGTCTACGTATAATTTTTTTTTTCTCCCTATATTTTCAGAATATTTTATTGTATTTTTTTTTGTCAATGGAAGTTATTATTAATAAAGAATAGAAAACTAAACAATATTTATCATAAGAGTTTAATTATTATGCACTCTGATTATAAAAAATTCTACTGTATAAAAGTCAAACATTTCTAATTATTTATTGGTAAAATGATTAATATTCACTTATATATTTTATAAAATTTTATGTTTAATTTATAATATGTACTTTTTATAATATGCTTACTTGCATTTTATTAAATTTTATGTTTAATTAATAATAGTTTTAAATATAATTAAAACTCATTTTCGTAATTACATGTCTAAAAGCAATTATGATCAAGGACTATCCAATTCCAAACAATTTTAAGTTATAGAAATCACGTTTATGTTAAAGTTTCAAAACATAAATCAATTTACGTTTCATTCACTTTTAATTAAAATTAATTCTTCCATACTTAATTCTATCAAAATCAATTATCCTAACCATAGAATAATTTAGAGAGTAAAGTGATAAGAAAATAAATGACTCTATCTACATCCACAATATTTATTGACACTAACATTTGGAGTTCCTCGAGGACTATCACATATATCTTTGTGTTTGTTCCATTAGTCGATTTGGTGTTATTTGTAGTGGTTGTTTCTCTCAAAGTGCTAATTTTCTTATGAGTCTCTCCATGTTTGGATCTTGGTACTCTTCTTTTATGTCTAATTCTTATGGTTGTACTTTTTCGTATTTTCCTTCCACTCTCATGTATTGAGTTTGAATACTCCTAGTCCACTTTTATTACATAAATTCATGATTATCTTTGCCTTCCAAAAAAAAAAAAAAGGATACAAGGGTAATTTTATTTTTTATTTTTTTGTAATGTTGAATGTTAATAATTAATGTTGTTAATATCGTTAAGTATAGCAACCTCCTTGTTAGTGTATTTTCTAACTCCTCCACTCTAACCACTAAGTCTATAAGTTGATTTTTATTTAGAGTTGTGTATCAATCTAAGAGAATGTATTGCTAGATTTTCAAAGATAAATCATTTGTACTTTCTCTTGAATAAAATTTAAATCTTTTATCAAAAAACAAAAATGATGTTGTAGGGTACATAGTGTCAGGGTGGAAACAAATCTACTAGGTAGATATATATTGTTTGGAGTAAAAGGCCAAAAAAATTCAAAATACAAGAATAAGAAAAATGGCTTAATTCTTTATCTTTTTGATTCGCCCATGCCGTACTCTCTCACTCTTTGAATTTTGAAGGTATTAAAATTTGTAGCTTGGTAATTTTGCGTGCAAACTTTTGTGTTCATGTCCCTCTCATTGAAATTTAATCAAACCCCACATTAACAAAGTCACTTTCATAAAGAAGACCCTTTTATTATCTCTCTCTCCTTTTTCCCATACATGAAAATAATGAATGGTTAATAGAGATTGAAAGGTGAATATCAAGTAACCCTCTCTCTCTTTTTCTTCTTTAATTCTCCAACACGAGAAGTTAAATTTTAAGTGTGAGTTTGGTAATTGTTGGAGGGTCTATTTTTCATTCCATAAATACCTCTTTGATAAGCCAACCCACTTCCATATTTTGCAATCATTTTATCATAGTTGCATCTTTACACCAAAGAACTACAAAAGGTATAACCAACACTTATAATATATAGTTACCCTTGTTTCTTTCAAATCTTACCCTAAATTTTCCTTCTCTCTTTTTCATGCACAAAAAATCTAGATCGCACTAAATTGTAAGGCATATAAATATATAGTTACCTTTTTTTTTTATATAATTAAGCAAAGAGATGTACTATTAAAGTTTCATATTTTATCTTATAAAAAAATTATTCATATTTCATGATTGAATATTGAAGATCAATATTGGTGACTAATTAGGTTTTTGAAAAATAACTTGAATTTCACAGCTTCAAAACATGGAGCTTCCAAATCATGAAGATGGAGAAGGATCTTCCCAAAAGAAAATGGGAAGAGGGAAGATTGAAATCAAGAGGATCGAAAACACGACGAATAGACAAGTCACCTTTTGCAAACGACGCAACGGATTGTTGAAGAAAGCCTATGAATTATCTGTTCTTTGTGATGCTGAAGTTGCTCTTGTTGTCTTCTCAACTCGTGGTCGCTTGTATGAGTACGCAAACAACAGGTTTAATTTTATACTTTTTCTAACCTAAAAATCATCAAGATTCTTTTTTTTTTTTTAGAACAAATCTTGATGATTTTAAGATTATCTCATCTTTTTTGTTTTTGTTATTAATGGAAAATGCTTGGTAATTTATCTTAAAATTTATGTATTTCAAAGTTTAAACATGTCTCTTAATTTACACAACTTTATATATTGAGTCAATTTTTTTAATCAAAATAGGGAAACATGATCCTTAAAAAATTACACTTCCAATTCTCTCAAAACTCCAGTTTTAATTTTTTTTCCTCTTTGGTAGTTTTATAATTTTTTTACTTTTAGGCCTTTGTTGTGTTTGTTCTATTTATCTCTTTTTTTAGTCCTTTATTCTTTCTCCAATATATTGTTTTTTTGGAGCTTTTTATTTTTTTCCAGATCTGAGGTAAGATAGAAATAGGAGTTAAGAATATTTTATAAACAATATAGAAGAACAAGAGTAAAAGCTTTAATTAGGGTTACAAAGATTTCTAGGTCAGAGAGATCTTAGCTTGTTTGTGTATATTCTCCCATGCTATTAACCTTTTCCCAATCTTTCTCTCTCTCTCTCTCTCTCTCTTTCCTCACATATGTCACTAACCATGAAACTTACAAAAATCTGGCAGATAAAGCTGTCATGCACTCATTGACTCTCTTCACCTTCATCATTACTCTTTCTCATTCAATTGCAAGTTAGGGTTTCAATTGTTTTTGATTGAAGGGTTTCAATTTGTTTCACTAATCACACCCTAATCCATTCATATTTTAGGACTATAGGACAGTCCAAAACAACCAAATTCATACTTTTTATTTTATACTTACAAATTAATTATTTTAAGAAAAATATATTTCTCTAAATTTTAACTCTATATGATGGTCATAATTGAATACTTTAAATAAAAAACCAAATATTAGATTTTTCTTATAAAAAAATATTTATTGAATGGTGTACAAGAAGTACTTCAACTTTTATATTAGTAAAAAATATCTGAAAGCCAGCACCATAACGAAAAATAATACTAATCAACTTTTATGAAGAGGATTAGTTAAGTAATTTAGTGGTATATGGGCTAGAACAGTTTTATGAACAAATTTTCTCTCTTTAATTAATAAGTAACCACTAACATTTAACTATAAAAATTTGGGTTTTTTGAGGTCAAATATTTCAAATCCCTTTGAAAAAAGAAAACATATGTTTGTAATACTTTAGTCACTAATTATATATGTACCTATATGATTATGATTATTCACAAAAGTCTAAATTATGTTCCCCACCTCTTCATAAATTTTGTCCTTTACAATATGGTCGAGGAAGCATGTTACAGTTAGGGTTTCCTAACCCGCATGGGTATTATAAATGTCCATGACTCATTGTTTTCCACAACTAATTTCTGGCAGAAAGGGTTTTGAAAATATTATGCAATTAGTCTACTTTAATTGAATTGATTTGTTAAAACTATAAAGAACTCTCTTTTATATCAAGAGTTTAATTTGCATGGGACAATATAAAATATTTTTTATTAATATATCACAATCACTCATATTTATTATTTTAGAGATAATTATCTTTCAAATCAAATTTTTTTAACATTAGATAATTGTGATTTATCGTCGGTGTAAAAATTCTTTATACCGACAATATATATAAATTAAACTTTATATTAATTATAATATTTATTTGTCTCATCTTATTTGTCTATCTATATTGCTAATAAAAATCAACAACTTTTTTCACTAATTTATCATTATTTATTGTATATTAATTAATCTAACTATTTCACTAGTTATTATTAATAATTTAATTTTTTATTAATAAAGGAAAACATAATAATAATAATAATTAATAAAACAATAGAGTCCATGAGACAAAATAATAGAATTTTAGTATATAAAACTTATTTTAACGTTAAAATAAACAACTCAAATAAGACACTTATAATACGAAGCAGGGTAAAGGTTTGTTAGAAATCTTAACATATATATTTTATTCTATTAGTTAAAATTGAAATTTTCTTTAATTTATATTTTTGTAAATACTTAAAACGCCACGTATATTCTATTTAATAAAGGTTTTAAAATACAATCCATTGTTCACGTGAGATATATGGATTATTTATCTGAAAAGTGTTCCATTTTCATTCATTATTTTTTTATATAAAATCTTCAAAGTTCTAATTTTCTTTCAAATTTCCAAAAGAAAATAAAAAATAATGTCCATAAGAAGTATATTTAGATATTATTATTTCTTGATATTTGGATTTTTACCCTCTGCATTGAAAAGTAAAACCATGATTTCATATGCTAAGAATAGGCAATAGAAAAGCACCCCTCTCTTTCTTATCTTTTTTAATCTCTTTCATGCATATAGTAATAAAGCTTCAACACTTGACGTGAATTCTCTACCTACTCTCAATTATGTATTTTGGAAATTTCATTAGAAAAGTAAGTTTACATTTACACACATTATATATACTTTTTAAACACAGAGAGAAAGGTTTTACTTTTACATTCTTTAGGATTCATTAGAATTCAAAGAATGGAACTTGATATACATACATAGATTGAGCTTCATCTAGTTTGGTTGTGTAAGAAATATTTTGAGATAAGAAGAGGGAAATGAAATTAATTGAAAAAGAGTACGATCCAATGAGAAGTTCTGAAGTTGATGACATTCATTTCTATAGTTTAATTTTAATTTTCAGAGTTTGTGATCAGTGTATATGTATACTGACACAACATCTTTAGTTCTTAGGAACCAAAACTAAAATCAAGGTTTTGTGGTAATCGAGGTCATAGACTAATTAAGATAAAATGGTTTTTATTGTTATTGCACTATGTTGACACGTATTTGCTTATATTTTTTTTTTTAAAATTAAATATAAAGAATATTATTCTATATTAGATATAGGTAAAAAAAATTAATAAGATTGACGAATTTGCTTCAAGGTCTCAAATATTAAAAAGAATAAAAAAGTTAACATATTAATTTAAATCAACTATCTTAATTATTTTTTGCTTTTTATTGTTTATATTTAAAACTTGAGAAATTATTTATATTATTATATATTTTTGAGCCTTTGAGGTTGTTGTGATAATATATAATGTATGAATATATTATATTAATAATTAATAATAGTCAGTATATTGATGTACTCGGTTGTTTGACATGTATAAGTAAAAATACGTTAAAAAAAGAGTTTAAATTTAAATTAAATATATCAATTTTTTAATTTAGTTTCGCGTTCCTCGTTATATATAAGAAAAAGGTTACGTGGTACATCCATACACATCCACTATACACCTTGAATAACAAAAATAATTAGATTATTATACAATAAACATGATATATTAATATGTGATTAAAAGAAATAGAAAAAACATGATATGTTAAATAAGTGCTTAGAAAATAAGGATATCCAAATATTATCAAATAAGTATACATAAAGCTTAAGAGTTAGGGTCAAATTGGTCATTATTTTGTGGTGTGTTTTGCTGTAAAATAAATAGTAGCCAACAATGTTATTTCTTGATCTGCCCTAATATTTCTACAATTGTTTGCAGTGTTAGAGCAACTATTGAAAGGTACAAAAAAGCATGTTCTGCTACCACTAACGCAGAATCTGTATCTGAAGCTAATACCCAGGTAATTAAATTTATTCACATATATAATATTTATAAATTAAAATTTGTGAAAATTAAGTGCCTAATTATATTATGGTTATTTTTTGTATATAAATAAATTTAATAAAAAGGAGTACAAAGAGTAATCTAATCCATTACTAAAACAAAATTTATGACTCTTTCAGCTACTTAGAACGCAAAGACATCATAGGACAATAGAGAAATTACAATTATATTGACATCCCAATATTATTTCTTTTCATTTGCAACTCTTTGACAAAATATATTATGGTTATTTAATTTTAGCATATAAAAATTGAAGATATGGTTTCCGATCAAATGTGTGCTTCAGAATTAATTCATTGTTTTATATTATTAACAATATCAATGTCATGTTTGATACATGTGTCTGTATCTGTGCTTCTTATCTCTTCATTTTTGTTATGGACACAAACTATTATTTACTTTATTTTATAATCATCCTCCGAGTCACTAACACTATTTGCTAATATTAGTTTTACCAGCAAGAATCATCCAAATTGAGAAGACAGATTCGAGATATTCAGAATCTTAATAGGTTAGTTGTTTTTTATATACATATTTTTTCATTAATTTTTCTCCATTAAATAACTCATTTATTTTTCCTGCAGACACATCCTTGGTGAAGCTCTAGGATCTTTGAGTCTCAAGGAACTAAAGAATCTTGAGGGTAGATTGGAGAAAGGTTTGAGCAGAGTAAGATCAAGAAAGGTATATATAATTAAATGAATGAAAGATAAAAGCAGACTAAACATATCTAAATTTATTATTTCTTAAACTTAGACATTCATCAACTCGTGTACATTGACATAAGCCCCCAGTTAGGGGGACCCTAATTTTTTTTTATAATATACGTAACATTTAAAAAATTATATTGATATTCTTAATTTTGTACATTGAACACTCTGAAAATTTATATTTACATTTTATGTCTGGAATAAATAATCAGTTCCCACCATTGAATATGTGACAGCGGTTAAAGGCTATCAAACGCCACCATCCACTGTCAAATGTTACAATCTTAAAATTAGAGTTTTGTGATTTTAGGAGTCTAATTTTTAGATTCAAACATAATTTCCAAAATTATTAAGATGTTCATATTCTTAACATGTGTGTGCAATACTAAAAGAACAAAAGCTCATGAACCGGGGGAGTAGTATATTTAGGGGGACAATAATAGTTAATAAAACATTGAAAAGGAATAATAAAATGGAACAAACAAATTCTAAAGTAATGACACTAAAGAATAGTTTTTATTTTTCAAAAAATAAAAAAAACTGAAAGTTCTTAAGGAGACCTGAAGCAATGGAACCAAGAGGTATATGTTGACATGAAGATTCAAATACAGCAGCTGATCTTCCAAGTGAATATAATGTCTTTTTTATAAGTATATGGAACTATATATATGCAGGAGGTACTTTTCTGAATCGTGGATTTTGATGAAGAGTAAGGGTTTCTAAAAAGTGAAAAACTCCTAAAAAGTTATCCTCCTATTTCATTATCTTAGCTCCCAAGGTAGCATGTCCTAAGCCGTTATATGGCCTAGTGTTTGTAGACCCAAATCTACTAAAGGCTTGGGGTGAAGTGTCTTATGCTTTGTGTAGTTGTCTTGAAGTGCATTTTGTTGAATCTGAGTGATTTATTTAAAAAGTTATCCATGTATATATAATTTTTTCCTGTTTTTTCATAGTTTTATTGAGAAGATGAAATTGTCCTCAATTAGGGCATTTGTGAGTTTAGTTTATTTGTAGTATATGATATTAGGAAACAAGATGAAACTATTTTACTGAATAATATTTTATATATTGAAAAATAAAATGAATTAGTTTTTGATGCAGCATCTCAATCTCTTTATATTATAGGAGAGAAGAGATGAGATGCTGTGTAACAAACATAACTGAAATAATAGAAATAGCTAACTAATAACAACATAAGACAAGTATCCTATAAGCTATTACAAACAAGCTCACAGTTAGCTTGATTAACAAATAACTATCAAACTAACTGGGAGACTGAAAAGCTGACTAACTAAGATGTTGGTTGACAAACTGGTGGAACAAGTTGGCTAAGTGATTGGTGAAACTGGGATAGACTGACTAATTAAACTAAAAAAGAATGGGGACTGGCAGATGAACCAAATAGACCAACTATTATAATATATAGACCAACTATTCTAATATATGGAATAGTTGTATCTAGTCCAAGAAATGATGCAATTGATCATTTGAGTTACCCTAGATGTAGACAATATTGATCACATGGGATTTTAAATTTCTCTAGTTGGTTTACTTTATAGTTGGGTTGGAGTAGCTTTTTCTGTTAAAACAATATACAACTATTGTTTCTTTAAGAAATTAACATGTTACATATTATTTTCTTCCATGTTACACCTTTATTAATTTTTTGGACCGGTGTATTTGAATTTTTCAAGCATGAAACGTTGTTTGCTGATGTGGAGTTCATGCAAAAGCGGGTAATAATATTCTATGCGATATTAACTTATAAGTACTTTAATATCTGCTTTACTTTTTTTCATTTACTTAACAATTGTCTAGTTTACTTGTTTATTAAAATGTCATATTGTTACCATAGTAAGTTGTTGTCATATTTTTTTCTCCAATATTAAGGATTCTAAATAGATGCTAGAAGTAACACTTTGATAAAGATTTAGGGATGAACACAAACAAGTTTGGTGTGTTTGAGTTAGGGGCAAATCAAGACTTAAACCAATAATAATTGTTTAGACGCCCCTCAATAAAACACTCATCTAAATTCAACCCATAAAACTTACTTTAGTTCTGATTTGTTAGATAAGGATACAATATGTAACTAACTGTTGACTCAATAGTCAATTAGTTACACAATAGCTAACACTAAAACCTAACAAAGAGTTGTTTACTCTATTACTTCCCCTTTAAATCTTGGGACTTCTTAGGTCCCACAAATGGATGAACCTTAGAGGATAAAGTGGTTTTGTAAGAAGATCGTCATATTGGCAAGTGGTAGGACTAGGAGGCTTTGCCAAGAGCCTTATCCCTTAGACAGAAGATGTTCAACTTTATGTGCTTTGTTTTGGCATGAAGGACAAGGTTGTGAGAGAGAGCCACAATACAGAGATTGTCACAATACAAAGTGGGGGTACTAAAATGAAGGACAAGAGTGTGGTATAATTCATTATAGTTAGGTTGTTTTCATGTTATCCTTTCTCTCAAACTTGTTTTAGTTAGAATGATAAAATGTTTCACCAAATAGTTACATTCAGACATCTCTTTAGAATAATGATGTTAGGACTAACTAAAACTAAAAACACTATTAATATTAAATGGTTAGATTCCACCTTGAGCTATTTTACAAATTTTTCAAGTAGAAAAATTGAAGTGTATATATATTCATTAAGTTTAACTTCCACTACTGCAAACTTTTAGATAAAATAAAATAATGTTAAGTGTATATATTTGGTCCCTTTATGCTCAATTTTTTAACTTATGGGTCCCTAATAGCTATACCTATATGTAAATAGTTTTTATTTAGAGCCTACATATGTAATTATTTTCCATATTATATCCACAGTTAGTTGCCCTTGAAAATGTGAAATAAACAAAGTTGTATGTTCTAAATTGATAATGATTATCATGGAACTTAAAAATGTTGCATTTCTAGATCCTATATATATGAAATTCCTTTTCAAAATGGAAACAAATCTTCTTAGTTTCATGCAAATACTTACACGGGAAAATTTATTGATAATATGCAGGAAATTGATCTGCAAAACCAGAACAATTATCTGCGAGCTAAGGTCTCTCTCATTCTCTATTGCATCATTATTTGTAATTGAATCAAATGAATTAATGATAAAAAGATGTTAAATGGTAATGCAGATAGCTGAATGTGAAAGAGCTCAACAACAGCAACAAAATATGATGCCAGAAACATATTCTGAGTCCTTACCTTCACAATCATATGACAGAAATTTCTTTCCTGTAAATCTTCTTGGATCGGATCAGCAGTATTCACGCCAAGACCAAACTGCTCTCCAACTTGTGTAAGTATTCATTCATATGTTTTAACCATATTTTTTTGTATGTTTCTTAATTACTTCCTTTTTCTACCTTTGATTTGATACAGCTGATCATCATATGCTGGAAAAGGCCAATATGGAAGTTATGAAACTATCTTCAAATCGTTTAATCAGCTACTTGAATTGAATAGTTGCATGTAGTGTGTCTATATAGTAAAGAACCATACATGCCTCTGTTTTTATTTAACTGTTGCCTTTAGAATTTACTTTACTAATAGAGTTCTTTAAGACTTTGAACTAGAAAAGAACATGAATTTGCGACCATACGTCATATAATAATATTGTTTTATGTATCTTTTAATAACTACTAGTTTCTAAACATCACTCTTTGTATTGTTTATGCATTTGTTTAGGCCTTCTATCTTAAGAACCTAATGAACTAATAGTTGGGTTCAATTTTCAAGTGGTTAATGAGTTTCGGTCGAATTTATTGTATAGAATGCATGAATTCATCTTTGACTTTGACAATTTTTAGCAATCTACCTGTAGTTAAACTTTGAACCGTAAAGATCTTTTTCATTTGTGAATCAGATATAAAGCACAAATACCTTTGAAATTAGGTGTCTAACACGCGTCGGTGTTCGACACTTGACGACACATGTTGGACTATTCAGACAAGCGTGTCAAAAAAATGTTTTTTTCTTTCTTTGTTTCGATATTCCTTGGACACTTTTCAAGAAAGGATTCAAGATATTAATTTTGATTACATTAGTTTTAGCTTTTCGGCATACTAGATGAATGAATGAAGGTGAAAAAGTATAATATTTTGTTTAAAAACTTTTGTGCATTGAATTAAATTGCTCATTTCAGATCTTTTATATTCATATTTTATTTAATTACAACAATTAAATAATTTAATATATAACTGTGTTGGTGTCCTATATTTTTGAAAGTTGCGATGTCGCTGTATGAGTATCATGTCGGATGTCTGTGTACTGAATGCTCGAATGTCGCATTCATTGAATTGAAACTAGATCCTTACAATAGGAATCCATACAATGGTCAGGGATGTAACCCTTCCAAGTACAACAACCAGGCCATGCAAGGCCCTAACGGATTCCTACGCACTCAGTCGTGAGAGAAGAAACAGAAATCCATTCAAATTTTGTTGCAGTTGCAATCACCAAAACTGGAGAATTTCTTGCTACAAGTCCCCACCTAGTTTTCTCGTTCTCAAAATAGTCCGCATCCACGTTAATCTTGCAGAATCGATAGGATTGGGGTTCATGATGGCACCACAGTAGTGACAAGGTTGTCTCTTTTAGGTGGGTTTGCTCTATTAAAATCTTCAATAAATTGGGCAACACTCAGTCGATATTTTCAGAGACTCAAAAATTGAATTGTTAAACACTACTTGGTTTCTATTTCTCCAAATCAACCATAGCAAGACACTACAAAGTTGTTGAGTTAGATTATCAGGAATAGAAAACCAATGCAACATCTAAGTTTATATATCTATATGTGTTGTGTTAGAACAACGCAATCTTAAAAGAATGAAGAGAGAAATCGCAAATATGAATGCGAGACGTTTGGTAATGAATTTCGACCAATGATTATGTCTGTGACTGCAGAGAAGTTGTAGTTCTCTTATCTTAAATGAATGATTTAAGATTTATAGAGTACAAGTTGTACTTAAATTGTAATAATAAAGTTTAGATTACAACAATACTCCTGAACTATAACGTGGAGAGCTATCGCCCCCGCACTCCTAGTTGCCCCCACGACAATCAGTTGGGCCAAACCGCCTGGTTAAAGCATTTGGATACATGTTTATAGGTTTTTACTTTGACATTTTAAAAGTTCTTTATAGTCTAGTTTAATTTTTTAGCTTGTTTCTAAATTTTGAGTCGAAATTGAATGTTAATTTTATTATTTGTATATTGACCTATGCTCGCTGTGTAGGTCATAACTTGAGGTTTGGATATCGGAATGACGCATACGAGCAAGCGTTAGAAAGCTAAAAATCAAAGCTACAACTTTTGTGTTGGAAAAAAAGCCCAATGTCGTACTTCATGGGATCCAAATTGCAGATTACGTGATAAGTTTTTCTTCTAATAATTTTAAGTAGTGAAGCCACTTGTTTTACAAGCCCGAAAAGCGAACACAATATATTCGGAGTTTTCTTCTTATTTTAGACACGTTGTTTTCAGATTTTGAAACATATAAACACTTTTTTTTTCTTCATTGAAGGCTAATTTTCTCTCAGATTAATCCATTGTTCAGAGTTTCATCAACACCTTGAGGTTCAGGTTATAATGTTAATTTCATGTTATGATTCTATTTCTCTTTATTCGATTATATTGTTATTCCAATTTCTTAATTTGAATTTCAATAGGATTGATTAAATTAGTTTGACAGAGTCCGGTTTCTATATTAATTAAATTATTTTTTTGCGACGTTTGATCATTAACTGTAATACATTGATGATTGTATTGCTTAATCTAGTCAAAGAAACTTAATTCATATAGGGTTGATTATGCTTATTTGATCAATTATATATTCAAATAGGAATAGAGTCACGATTTAGAAATTAAATCCATTGATAGAATCTGTGATAGGTCTGAAACTTGAATCAATGGGTTAATCATTTTCTTAATTTGTTCGAACAAAAATTTGTAAACCTCTCTTTCTAATTTCGACTCTCAATTTGGCTAATATTATCATATCAGAAGTCCTTGTGAAACGACTCGAGTTATTACCCTTACCTACGTTTTATTACTTCTATTTGACCTGTGTGCGACAACGGATACCGTTCACTTGATACTACCTATAAGTCATACTCAACAATATCCACATTGGTGACTATCAAACTCTTATGAAGATTTATTGTTGGCGCTCACATCTTGACAATTAGGGGATACAATTCCTTCTTAACGTTGAGAAATATGTAACAAGTCCAAGCAGTGCTTACATTTGTTATTGGTAACTAACTAAGTCAACATTTCAGCTGCATTCTCTGAAGTATGAGCCTTTTCAAGTTGGATATGTTGTGGCAGACATTTGCACCTCTCATGTGAAGAAACCATATTTTTCCATACCCTATAGTATCAATCTTGCAATTTAAGACCATTTGCCATAATCTTTTCCATTGAATTTCTGGACTTCAACCTTGAGGGCATTAGAAGTTCCCTCGTTCATGGCCAAAAAAAATTGAAAAAACCATTGTTGGAGTAATCTTTTCAGCTGCCACCACCAAGGTCGCCCTTTCTTGAGCCGCTGCAACCAGAACCCCTACTGTCGGCATTGTTTACCACTTTTGATTTTTCACCAAAATCATCGCCTCCATCGATGCTACCCATAAGAAATGCCTTCCATGGGGTATTGTGCGCTAGACGAAAAAATGGGTCGCACCGCAAAGCGAGTCGTACATAAATCAATAACAAAATGTTGGTGCCCCTTTATAAGTTTGGAGCCCTGAAGCCCACTAAGTTGTGGAAAACTTTACATAACGCTAATTAAGTCCTTTAGATACCATCAAAAAGTAAAAGGAAAAATATTTTCATATTTTATTACTACAGCCCTATGTGATTTAGATATGAAAAGGAATTACAATAGTAATAATGAGAAATAATGGCAAAATCATAAAATAAATAGAATAATATAAAATAAAATAAAATAGACTCCTGAAATACAAGTTATGCTATGTTTCGCTTGTCTCTGATGACTAAAGCAAGCATTTTTTAGTCTATATTTGATGAATGCAATAAGCATTTGATCTTCTGCCTCTGATAATCTTAACAAGCAAGTGATTGTCTACCTCTGATAATCACATCAAATACTTTATCGTCTAACTCTATTTTATAATATATGCTTTGATTAAAATCAATGCTCTGATGAAAGCCAATGTTCTAATGAAAGTCAATGCTCAAAAAAAGACAAAGCTTTTGTGCATCCTCTGATTGAACACCCTGAAAATGTTACTTTTCTGAAAGTCTATGAGATAACCTATGCTTCCTCTCGCTCCATACCATGATACGTTGAATCAATTACAATGATTCATTTTGTAAAGTTTTCTATGGAAAATGAATCTCAAAAGATTTGTTACGAAACTTCATGATATATGTTGATTTCTTGCAATCAGGACAACAACCAAGAAACCCTAAAAGATCTCTATAAAAAGACGTTCATTCCTCACTTGAAGTATACAGCAAGAAATGCACTACTATAAGCATAATACAACCGCCTCTGCACTCTTGCTCTTAATCATTGTGAGAGTACAACTTTGTAAACACCCTCTTGTGAGAGCTTTTTCAGAAAACCTAAACATGTTCTTTTTAAAACCTAGCCCAATAGTAGTTGTCTTCCTCAAAACTTGACAGTACTAAGTTATAAGGTTGAGAAGACTTAAACACAGCCAATTTGACTAATAGGTGTTCAGTAGAAATGTGATTCAATGGTAAACTAGTGGATTAAATCATTCATGTTGAAGAGACTAGATATAGCTACTGTGTTAGTGGTGAAACATGATAAATCGACTGTTTATTCTGGGTTTTTTTTTTATCCACTCCATTTTTCTTTACTTTAGTTTAGTCACGTTAAACAAATTTTAAAAATAAATACAACTCAAATCCTCATTTCTTGTGTTTTTTATTCTACAATTATTTGTCCGCAAATACTTGATTTTTCTGCTAGTCTGATTTTTTACCTCTTCTTTCCACACCTTGAACTTAACAAAAACTTCATATTTATGTTTGAGGAAATACACCCAAATCTTGTGCGAAAAATCATTTGTAAAATTCATAAAATAGTTTAGTCCAACAATTTGTAGATGTTACTTGCAGTCCTCTTTGCTCTCATCATTGTCAATGCACCATTGCTAACCTTCAAAAACTCAATATCTCTATCATACCTATATGAGACACTATTTTTCTGTAGAGTACATAGGGATATCAGATTCTTTCTAAATTCTAGAATATATCTGATATCATTCAATGTTCGCACGCCATCGTCGTCCATGACCATTTTAGTTTGTCTCATTCTAGTGACAACGCAAGCTTTATTATCACCCAAATAAATAAAATCAAAATTGCCGACCAGAATATGGTAAACCATTCCCTGTGTGGCGTTATGTGATAAGAACAACCATAATCAAGATTTCACGCTTCTGTTCACTTGCTAGATGAAACACAAAGAGTATCTTCTTCACTTCCAGAGTCATTAGTTTGAACCATGTTCGCAAAACTGAATAAACCCTGCTGCGTTTTTTGATAGTCCCTCCTTCAATGCCCGATCTATTTGCAACTGAAGCACACTCTTTTGTTTTTCTGTTCTTGAACTTAGACCTCTTCTTCTCATAATGTTTTACCTTTGTTACTCCCATTATCTTCATCTTCTTATACATACAAATCTTTGTCTGAGTATCTTTCATCTGTATTATGTCTCCTTTGAGAGTGAGACTGAAGTGCAATAATAATGTCATCTAGCTTAATAGAGTATTTCCCGTATGTAAGATTTGTCACTAGGTGATCAAACGAACCTGGTAACGAGCACAATAGAATAATAGTTTTGTGTTCGTCATCAACGGTCACCTCAAGCCTCACCAAATAGGTGATTATTCCGTTGAAGGTATTTACATGATGCAAATCAGATCCTTCCTGCATCTTCAACCTGCACAATCGTTGCTTTCAAACAATTTGTTCGTGAGCATTCTGCACATATATTGACTTTCCAATTTCTCTCATACCTCCTTTATTAATGTTAGGTCTAGGATATGATACATCACCTCATCTTATACACACAAACGAATCCTCTTTGCGAATTTATTCTTCACCTTCGTCCAATCGACTTTTGCCATGTCTACCAGTTTCTCCTCACGCAACGCCTATTGAAGACATTAATGTGCCAACATATCCTTAACCCTTATTTACCGTAATGGGAAGTTTCTCATTCCGTCGAACCTAAACACCTCGAATTTCACACCAGAGTTACTCATATGATACCAATTGTTAGAACAGCTACACGGTCTTAAAATAATATAAATAGTAATAATAAGTTTCAGATTACAACAATATCCCTGAGAAGCTATCGCCCCCATACCCCCGGTTGCCCTCACAACGATAAGTTGAGCCAAACTGCCACTTGATACTACCTATATGTCATACTCAACAGTTTGGAACATGAATACCAATGGAGGATGAGAACCATACCACTTTTTCTGTTGGACCGTGCATAAAAAGGTGATCAACATCTTGAGTTTCCATAGAGCAGAGACGGCACTACATATCTAGATTAATGCCTTTCTTCCCAAGATTCCTTCTAGTCGGTAGGATAGCTTTTGCTAGTTTCCACATAAAGGTTTGAGTGCTTCTTGAAATTTCCAACAACCTATATTTTTTATTCCGTTGAAGGTATTTACATGATGCAAATCAGATCCTTCCTGCATCTTCAACCTGCACAATCGTTGCTTTCAAACAATTTGTTCGTGAGCATTCTGCACATATATTGACTTTCCAATTTCTCTCATACCTCCTTTATTAATGTTAGGTCTAGGATATGATACATCACCTCATCTTATACACACAAACGAATCCTCTTTGCGAATTTATTCTTCACCTTCGTCCAATCGACTTTTGCCATGTCTACCAGTTTCTCCTCACGCAACGCCTATTGAAGACATTAATGTGCCAACATATCCTTAACCCTTATTTACCGTAATGGGAAGTTTCTCATTCCGTCGAACCTAAACACCTCGAATTTCACACCAGAGTTACTCATATGATACCAATTGTTAGAACAGCTACACGGTCTTAAAATAATATAAATAGTAATAATAAGTTTCAGATTACAACAATATCCCTGAGAAGCTATCGCCCCCATACCCCCGGTTGCCCTCACAACGATAAGTTGAGCCAAACTGCCACTTGATACTACCTATATGTCATACTCAACAGTTTGGAACATGAATACCAATGGAGGATGAGAACCATACCACTTTTTCTGTTGGACCGTGCATAAAAAGGTGATCAACATCTTGAGTTTCCATAGAGCAGAGACGGCACTACATATCTAGATTAATGCCTTTCTTCCCAAGATTCCTTCTAGTCGGTAGGATAGCTTTTGCTAGTTTCCACATAAAGGTTTGAGTGCTTCTTGGAATTTCAAACAACCTATATTTTCTTCCACTCTCTTTCAGTGTCCACATGTTATGCCATATTGGACTTCCAAAAATATTTGATATTTTTCACATGTTCATTAATGAGGAGTATGGATAGTGGGTTGATTAGTTTTTAACAAATAAGGTATGTTGTTTGAAGCAATTAGACTTCACCTAGCTTTGCTTATATACACTTATTTTGTCTTTATCTTCTCCTAGGTGAGAATTATCTTTTCAAAAGAGGTAACTGCAAGATCAAAGGGGTCTCATTCTCAAACATTGCAGGAATAACAAAGTCTATATAAAAGCCTAAACTAGAATCAACTTACGTGTCTACTCTAGCATAGCAATTTCAGCTCTAACATAGCAATATTTGTCAAACAAATTTAGTATCATATCAGAAATATAACATCTTCCTAGGATTCAATCTAGATCCCTTATAGTATGTTTTTCTCCTCTAATTATCATTCAGCTTGAATGAATACCAGCCAAAATATCTGTTCATCCAAGGTTCCACTGTGTCCTATACACAATATCAGTTCAGTCTTTGGTAGCAAATTTTTAAAACACCTTGAATCTCAATAAGAGCAAATCCTAACTTGGTATTGCAATGTATCATGGACAATGATATTTCAAATCTGCAATTAAAAGGGACATTGAAGAAGTATCGAGAAGAATGTTCATGGTTAAATTGCTGCAACTTAGAAACTAACCACTAACATTTCCCTGTATAAAAAACATTGGTACACCAATTGTTAAACTTTTTCACTATTTCTTGTGTTCTTAGCACATACACATAATAGGAAGGAAATAACAAGTGTAAGTGAAGCAACAATGATACAGATTAAATTTGCTGGATCCAACAAAGGTACATTGTAAGACCAAAAGGATGAAACCTAAAGCTGTCTATAAGTGATTGCCTAATGTTTTATACAACATGAGACATAAGAACCGTCTCTTTGAAATTTCGAAACATTCGAAACAATTTCTCCATTTCCAAAACAAATTTACAGTATTGTCAGACGGCGAGATCAATGATGCTTTTATCTTTCTTAATTGCATATACTGCTTGATAGCTTCATCTATTTACTATCTATATGAACATGGTGGAGTATAATGATTATTATACAGAATGTATGAATCAGAGACTGAAGGCAGAACCTTCTTCCCTCTAATCCAGTACGGCGTCACAGATTCAATCATCATAAATATGTGAAGTGGAAGAACTTTGTTCCTTCACTCTGCAATTCTACATCTTCTGATAAACTTATTAGAGAAATTTACATATCTAGTCCAGAAACTTCGATACTCAGGGAAACCGATTTCAAGCCATGGTTTTGCAGGGCCGCTGAAATGGATAACAGCAGCAGCTTCTAGATTCTGTTTGCTAATTTCTTTTGATTTGTAGCGATAACCTAAATCCGTCACAAGCATTGATGAATCTATAGGATGCACTTGACCATCAAATGCAATCAAGGCAGGTGGAAGCATTCCTGGATTCCACAATGTTGTCCCATAATTGAGGTTCTGTGAAATCAGACAGATATATACTGTTAATGTATAATGAAAATAATAAGGAATAAAACAGTACCATTATGAAATAAATGAATTTTTTCTTTTGACATATATGACACAGTATACAAGTTCAAAAGATTTGAACAAATTTTTTGTATATACTGTATGTCTTCAAAAACATTAAAAATTTGCTAGCAACACAATTTCTAACACTCTTT
>NC_021164.2:48550113-48580294 GCF_000331145.2 Cicer arietinum | reverse complement strand
AACACTTCCATTTCTAATTGGGTTAATTTACGTGGATCTCACCACTTTATGAGCCACCGTTCCCAAAATGATGGATCCTAAATGAATGTTATCTAATAGTGAGTGTTGAAAAGAAAATTTTAGAGTGTATTGTTACTTGCTAGCACTCCTCAAAACATAAAGCAGTTCTAAATAATGTTATTACAGGTTTGCAGAATATACTGCAGTGCTTGAGACTATTTAATATTGCTTAACATAGTATATATAATAATTGAATAGTGTATAAAAAATTTAAATCTTGCTGATTTAGGGTTTGTTTGGATTTTTTTTTTTATTTTAACATGTCTACTTGCATAAGAACTTGTGGGATGGTTTGGAAGAGCTTAAGGAAACAATCAGCTAATGAAAAAAATGTATAACGTATATGAAAACAGTTTGACTTTCTTTTTTTAGAAATAGTTTATGCAAACAAACCTTAATATTTATGCTTATCTATAAGCGCTTAATTAAGTTGTTTATTTAAACAAACCTTAATATTTATGCATATTGAAAACCATTACACATTTTATAGCAGAATGTAGAAGCTAACTTAATTAAGCACATTAAATCAATAAACACTTACAAGTTTCAACCATTTCTGGTAGGTTTCTGTTATGTTTGTCCTCCGCCAAGCTTCAAGATCTAATACTTTCATGCCATAGATCCATCCACACCGTTCACTATCGAAATTCGAAAATATGAGAGGATGTGAAAAGTTCAAGTAGTTCATGTATTTACTTCCAGGACAGCAGCTGTCTTCACACCATGACTTGAATACTGCACCACTGACTTTGCCATTAAGATCTAATTCCCATAAAGAAGAAATGTCATGTTGTACTACAACATCATCATCCAAGAATACAATCTTTTTGAGATCTGGAAAAAGCTGTTGTAATCATATGATCATGAAACAATCATTACCAAGCATTCAGACTTGTTATTAGTTATTACTCAATCAGAAGGCTGCCAAAATAACTAATTACCTCGGGAATATAAATGCGGAGTTGATTCATCAAGGAAAGGCTACTAGGCCTTAAAGCTTCCAATTTACTATAATCAATGTTCTTTCCTTTATCATAGTAGTGCTTCCAAATTAAATGATTAGTTTCAAGCATCTCTTTAACAGCAGCATTCATTTCTTCAGACCAATCATATTGATGTAATCCTCTAACTTCCACAACAGCTGATTGAATATAATTGGTGGCAAACCAAGCATGCATTGAAGCATAAGTTTTTTTGTCGGTAACGATATGAAAAACTAATTTTTCAGGGTTGAATGAATTTTCAACTGTAGAGGTAACAACAACAGAGGCAGCAAGAACATTATCAGTTAGGAGAACTAGGTGATGAAAAGTAGGGTCAACAAGGCGAGAAGCAAATTCGGGAGAAGGTAGGCGAGATCGAGCCATGGCATTTACAGCATATTCTTCAGCCAACTTAAGACAAAGACAATGTAGACTTTTGGGAACACCATGTGAAGCTAGATGCCAATATACTGACTCCTGCTGTCTTGCTGTTTGCACTTTGTGTTCCATCTGTGATAACTGAATACATACAAAAGAAATTGCATCATTTGTTAGAGGTCAAAACATTCATAAAATCTTTTTACTATGCTGCTATGCATAACTGGCAAACAAGTTAATTATCATTATATAGAGTAACTACCAAAAGTAAATTGTTTATATACCATGGCTTTGGTCTTGAAAGCAAAAGCTTTGAGGTCTTGTTTTAAGACCATTTCTTTCACAAGTTCGTTGAATGACCCTGCTCCTTCATTATCATTAACATTACCATCATTTGCTTCCATTAGTGCTCTGGTCAGCTCATCTCTGAGTTTCTTCATATACATCCAAAGAAAAAAGACCAGAACATAAATTATCTTTTTTTATTAGAATATAATAAAATGGGTGCCAGAGTGCAAGAGGGTGCAAACATAATTAAAAGTTTCCTATGGTCACAACAACAACCTATATTAATGTGTGTTTGATTACACTTACACGGTGGAAACTATCAAAATTAATTTTTTTCTTAAGTCGATTTATTAGTAAAAATGCAAATATGTGATTGGTATATAAAATTCATTTAACCAAATCAATTCTACAAAACTGTATTAGTGCAAGTTTGGATTCACTTTTGTGCGAGTCGAAAGTGATTATGAAGATCTAAATTTGATTTTTGTATATTTGGGAATTCTAGGTTATAATTGATTTTGACTCTAATATTAGTTGTAACATAAAGCTAAAATTTGTAGCTTTTGCTTTCAAACATGATTTTTATACTCAAATTTATTGCTTTATTCACGTGAACATGTGACCTCACTTTAACTAAAACTAATTTTACAAAATCTATTTTCTCCGAGGTAGAATCAAATATGCACTTTGTGGGTGTTTGTTTGGACAGTGAGTCAAAATCAAACGCACTGTCCAATCAAATGCTCTCCCAAACACGTGCTTAGTCCACATTCTTTTATCCAAAGAGTCAATCTTGTAAGTGTATGTTTGGTTTTATGATTGAGAGACTTAAAAGTGATTCTAGACATATAAAATTCAGTTTAAACATGTTTAGATGATGTTGATGAGTTTAATCAATGGATGAGCACTTTCAATGTAAAATAGTTTTATGGTGACATTCAATGGAATTTATCTATTTTGTCATGTCTTATCATAAAAATATGTTTGCACGTTAGTGTAAAACTATTTTACACTAATAGTATAAAACCCTTTTTCTCAATGTTTTTTTTTTTTTGACAAAATCAGGATCAAGTCATTTCATTAATAATTAATTCTTCAATACATGTTAGAACATCCAGAAACATTTTGGAAACTAGCTAAATATGTGGCCATCCTAACTAATTGCTAAATAACTTCATTGACTTGTTTCTTATTTAATAAAGAAAGTGCAAAACTCCTTTTTCTCAATGTTGATTAGCCAATGTTTGGTTTTGCGGTAGAATTGGCAAAACCAAACAATGTTTAGTTGGATGATGTCATAGAATGGATACAAATGGTCCCAGTAGGACAAAGAAAGATCGTGAAGGGTGAACACATTTTGAATCAGAGAAATAAAAAGTAGAAGCAGTAGGATAAAACAAATTGCATTACAAGTAACCATGCCACCAATTACACAGAAGTATAAGTATTATTTGATTTTGTTGCAAAATAGGAGAAAATTTTTAATGGTTGCTAATAAAGAAAAAAGTAAAGTTAAATTATAATTAGCCTCAAATATAAGAAAAAATAAGTCCAAACAAAATAAAAGAGAGTATTTCTCAATTTAAATCTACTTATATCTGAACTGAAATATAACTAAAAGTGATAGTTGAGAGATATTTGATTAAAAATTTAGTTTAAATACATTAATTTTTTAACTACTATCTTTATTTATAATTCAGAATATTCTAGTGAGAGATTTTTGTACTGTAAATATTACACAGTCCTTCCATGTGAGCCAGTCAACATTTTTTTATGACCCCTTAACAGAAATAGATAACCACCTAAGATTAATCCAATAAAAAAGAATAATCACGTGAACAAAAAATATGAGAAGCTGTACAAAAAAATAAAACACGTGGTAGGTTCATGATAATTGGTCAGGTTTTCGTGAATACACATGATTTTGTAACTTTTCATTTGTCATTATACTCGTTTTAAATGCTGGTGCGTTGATAACTACTCCTCACAAGCGTATGACAAAAGATTATAACTCATGACATGGAGATCTCAAAAAAGCTGAAATACATTGACGCCGACACATATAAACTTTTCTACACATTTTGATTAAGTTTTGATTTTTTTTTTTCTAGTAAATGTGATAAAATTATAAATATTAAAATTTTAAATTTAATTAATTTTTGTCAGTGTAACAATTGTATAACAAGTCAATGCATAATTCCATTGTAGTGTTAAAACTTAGCATTGCAGTTAATCAATGATTAATTATTATAAAAGGATTAAATAAAATTTTAATCTTTATAAAATTCAAAAATTTCATTTTAGTACATAAAAAGAATCACATTTTTTAATTTTTACAAAATTATTATACAAATATTTTTAATTTTTATTTTAACATCAATATATATTTTTAAATAATTTTCTTATATATGTTTACAATAACGTATCAAATTTCTCCACAAAATTGAGATACAAACTCGATTTCTATGTAAAAAATTATCCACAAATATAGATTCATATTTTAAAAACTTTTTTTTTGTAATATATGTCATTTAAAAAATTTATATTTAATTAATTTATTCAAAGTTAAAAAATTTTAAATTGATATGAATGAACTTTTAATAATATTATAAACATATTCAAAAAATTCATTCAAAAATTTAAATGTTAAAAAATATTTTGTTCCACCAAAAATAAAACAATTCATAAAAATTAAAATATGTAATTTTTCTTACAAAAATTAAAAATAAAATTTCATAAATTTATAAGATTAAAAATTTATTTTACCCTATTATAAATAACAACTCATATTTATGTATGAGTCATAAAATGTTTAAGTCTATAAGCTAGAACAACGAAGAGACAAAATTTACTCAAGATAGATACGACCACTTATTAAACTAAAAGAAGGTTTGTGTTATCTCGTCTTAGGCCTCATAGGTACTTCATGTTAAATGAAAATAATCAATATTAACGTTATTTCGTTGATAACTACTACGCACGAGCGCCTGACAAACACATGCATGAAATGGAGATTTCAGCAAAGCTGAAATACATTGACAACGACACATATAAACTTTTCTAAACATATTTTGATTAAGTTTTGTTTTGTTTTTATTATTATTGTTAATGTAATAAATTATACATATTAAAATTTTAAGCTTGACAATTGATATTTTTATATTTTGTTTTACTCATTATTTTTATATGATTTAATTAAAATTTTAATTTTTCTATTTTTATTGATTACAAAATTAATCTCTCTATATTAAAAGTTGATAATTTTGATTCTTTTAATTTTTAATTAAAAAATGACAGTGTGATGTACTTTAAATAACGTGTCATATGATACAATGATATAAAATGATTAACTTTCATATAATCAAAATAAAACACTGTAAAAAATTTAACTTTTATTTTTAGAAATTTTTCATATTTGTAATCTAATTAATGACATAAAAATTATTAATGCATCTAAATAGTTCTATATTATAGAATTGTATCTCACATTATTTAAAATAATTCAAACCATCATGATTTTATTTTAAAATCTAAAAAATAGACTAGAATTATTGACTTTTAAAATAGAGATATCAATCTCGTGAATTGATAAAAATAACAAAACTTTTTTATATTAATACATCTTAAAGGAATTAATTCATTTTAGGTAAGTTAATGTTTTTCATAGTGTAACCAATAACCATTGTATACCATGTCATTATATAAATGCATAATTGCATTGTAGTATTGTTAAAAACTTAGCATTGCAATTAATCAAAGATTAATTATTATAATTATTCTTAATTTATTATTATTATTATTCTTAATTTATTATTATTATTATTATTACTATTATTATTATTATTATTATTATTATTATTATTATTATTATTATTATTATTATTATTATTATTATTATAAATAAAAACACATATTCGCGTATGCATAATAAGATGTTTATGTCTATAAGCTAGAAGAATGAGGAAACAATGATTACTCGAGACAGACTGTGTTATCTCGTCCAAGGGTCAAGATTAAATCAAACAATAAAAACACATATTCGCGTATTTCAGGTTAAATCAAACAATATTAATTATATTTTCAATTAATTATTTAACCATGATATTTTAACTTGCTTAATCAATATTTAAATTTCTTGCATCAATAAATAGTAGACCTGATGATAATTTATCTCTCTTGCCTTAGCTTTTACTTTATAAACTTTATATAATCTATTTGGAAAATAAGAAGAGATATATAAATAGGATAAATTATCATCTCATTTTTTAATCTAATGATCAGTCTGTCATTTCTATATTTTATCTCTCTAGTCACATTTTATCCTAGGCATGGGTTAAGTTAAAAACTAACAGCAGCATGTGATAAAAAAAATTATTTCCTCATTTTCCTTATAAAATATATTTCAAAAAATAGAATTAAAATATAATATATATATAAAAACAAAATTTTTAATTAAATTTATTACTTTTTTGATTGTACAATAAGTGATCCATTTATAAATAAATGATATTAAATAATCGACCCTTTCAATTTTTAATGAAACATTAATTACTTATTTCAATCTTACTCTCTAATTAATATTACTATCACTCTCAATTCAATATTTTCAATTTTGCATTAATGGTGTATATGTCAATACTTGATAATCATATTATTTTAGTAATGAATAATCCTTTCCATTTTCGATGAAACATTAATTATTATTTTTTTATTGTACTATTTAATTAATATAATATACATCACTTTCAATTTAATATTTTCAAGTTTGCATTAATGCTAATGATGAATATGTCAATAATTGATAAAGATATTTTAATAAAAGTATTATTCTCTCTTCTATATTTATACACTTTTTAAGCAATTTATACACTTTTCTTAATTTATGTAAAATGGTCAAATAATTCATTCATTGTGGAACAATAAGAGTAATATATAAATATTAATTTATATTAATATACATATTAAATAGTTAATTTTACAACTTATGTGTCATTTTCTCATAAGAGTAATTTTTTCATTTTATTTAACTTAAAAAATTATTTGAGATTATTAAACAATATAATAATATGAAAATTATTTTAAATTTTAAACAAATCAAAATTTTTTTAAACATAAATAAGAAGTGCAACCATAAACAAAAACTAACATTTGTATTATCTTCGCACCTAATCGACCCAAATCAAATATAATTATATATCATATCATTATTTATTTTTTGGTACATGTAGGTGTCCTAAAGATTATGAAATTTTTGAGAAAAATGTATATATTATATGTTATTAATTATTTACCTATAATATGTAATAGACTAATATATGTCATCTAGTTTTTTTTTATTGATGCAAGTAAAACACAAGATAGAATAAGACTTTATCATGTGCATATTCTATCTTATCATAATTGTATCCATCTTTTCATAACCACAAAATAAGTTGTATCTATACACTTACATAGTTATATAAAGGCAATTCCTAATTGTGGTAGAATCTTTTTCTAGCAAGTTTGTTGGCTTTGTTTGAAAATTGAATCATATTTTAAAAGTTTCACATTATTTAGTATTATAAAGAAATAGGGGACCAAAGTTATTTATATGGTTCTCCTTTTCCGATAGTTAAAAATACTTTAAATTTATATTTGATTTTCTTTGTTTCTCTTATACTCGTCTTAGAGTATTGTGAAATGTAATAAATGCATGTATTTGATTTGGAGAGCGTAAGTTTATTGTGATTATAGGATGTTTAAGAGAAATTTATATGTAATAAAAAGATTCACATGTTGTTATTCTCTTATCGTATAAAACAATAGTCGTGATTTTTCTTGTTCTTCTAGTTTTAAAGTTTTTACATTATATTATTGTGTTCCTTTAATTTTTTATAAGTCTTTTTTTTTTCAACATCTGGTATTAAAGTTTTTGATTAGGTCTAGGGAAATTGAATTTTTAGTATGCTTTATGGTTGCAGTATTGTATGATCTTCCACGTCAGAACAGAAGAGTGATATTGTTACATAGTTGTTTGGTAAAATCCAGAGTAATAAAGATTTAGAACTTAAATGGTCCTTTCTAACTCACCTCTCTTTCTTGATAACCTATTTGGTGCACAATTATAATATATATACATTTGAAATATCAAGTTTCGGTGTAAAATTTGGCATAGAGAATTTTAATTGAAGAATTATTTTAACTTGTGGAGAATTCAAGTCAATTAGGTGTCTATACAATCATGATTACATAGGGTATTGAATAACTCATGAGCATTGGTTGGTATTGATACAAGTTGTATTGTGAGATTATGTAAGTTGACACGTGAATATTGGTTGATATTTATTCCTAATAAAGTCAACATGGGAGTTGCACTATAAATATTCAACTTAGTTTTTTGTATGTTGAAGAAACTCTTGAAGTAGTTTATGTAAATAAAAATTATTGGAGTGATTTAACTTCGAGTAAAAATTGTTGGAGTTGCTTAGTTTCAGACGAAATCTTTTAAGTGGTTTAGTTTCAGACAAAACTTTTTTGAGTAGTTCAGCTTCAAGTAAAAATTATGAAAATAGTTTAACTTCAAAAAGAAATTCTTGAAATGATTTAACTACAACTAAATTTTTTTAATGTAATTTAATTTTAAGTGAAATATATTCTATATAGTGCTTTATAATAGTTTTTTTAAATTATAATAGTCAACTTAAACAAAAGAAGATGCAAAATGCATCAAATTGAATAAAGATGATGATTGTTGTTTTTGTTTGAAATTGAATTATCTTATAAAAATCTCATATTACTTATTACTATTGTAAAAAAAAAAAGTGAAAGATCGATACTATATATATAGGCTTTAATTTTTCATTATAAAATATACTAACTAATAATACTTGTAATTCTTTTCTCTTAATACCTCTTGTCTCATTTGCGTTGAATAGTGGAAATGTCTTAAACTAAGGTATTTGAGAGAAGGTAAGTTTCTCATGGTTTTATTGATTGTGTATGTGTATTTACTAATTTCTTGTCAATCTCCACCAACATGTTTCTTAATTCGTTGTCGGTCTTCACTAGTTGCATTTTCTTAATAAAGTACAGGTTACATTTTTCAAACTAGACTAGGTATTGTTAATAATTAGAAAAAGGAACCTACCTTTCCCTTAGCCACAAAAAATTATATAATCCCATTTGAAGTATTTTATTTTACTATAATAATCATTATGATTGCCTTATTGCTGGAGTTAACTAGCTAGAGGCAAGTCATGCTACTCCAATAACTGAATTCGCCAAAATTTTGACAAACAACGGATAAAGTACGTGTAGCCAAAATATTAAAAAAAAAAATAGAGTAGTTGTTGAGAAAGTGGAGAATATATATTTAAAAAATGTCAAATAGAAAGGAAACAAGAAGGATAATATAATTACGTAAATAAAGACACATACCAGTGACGTGTCAGCCCCACTGAAAAACCTCCACCCAGCACACTCTGCAACAATCATTTTCACCAATGTGCAAATTCGCATCAACTTTTCCATAAAGGAAATTACTATCATTATTACATAAAACTATTTTTACAAATTTTTTTTTTTTTTGGTTTTTATCTTTTTAGAACTCCTGTAAAATTATTTAAAGAAATGTAACTTTTAGAAATTTAAAACCAAAAAAAAAAAATCAAACTCTACAAAATTTTACCCTAAAACTTGTCTTTTTACTCAAAAATAAAACTTTAGTTATAGAATGTTTCAAAATTATTTTACAAACATATAAAAATTTATATATAATAAATTAGACGAAGAAAATATTTATTTAACATATAATATATTACCCTCAAACATATTGATAAACCTTTGTAACACCTACTCCACCGTCCCAAATAAATACCATCTCAAAATAAATAATTATTTTATGTATATTAAATAAAAAATAATATCTTTTGTTTAAAACACTTGTTAATGTAAGCATAAACAAATTTGAAAGATAGGAAGATATTGATAATCCGCAATTCAACTAATTTCAATTCAAAGTTACAATTAGAATAAAAAGGTATCTAATACTGCATTAACAATTAAAATAGTTACTCATTTTATCATAAATTTATTTAATAAATTGATCATTTATTGTGAAACAAAAGAATGTTAAAATGCCTTTTCAGTGAAACCTTTACTACAATTTTGTTTGCTAAAAGAATTATTAAAACATTTTCAACTTACTAAATTTAGAAAACATATTAAAGATATAAGAACTTCATCCGGTCATTCTTCAACAGCTCAACTCAACCTTATCTCCAGATTCTACAATAAATACATTTTTTGTTTTCATATATATTTTCCATAAAAAATTGTTTTATTTGAGCATGAGACACTAAATTCATAATAAATATCTTAATGAGAAAAGATTGAAAAACACTTCACCATTTTTTGTCAAAATTGTTAAAAAAAGTAATGCAGTGAGAGAGAGTACAAATTTACTAAATTTTACAAAATCATCAGAAAAAATGCAAAATAAACAATTATTTTCAAAAAAAAAATTATTGATTACCGAACTGAAAAAATTGGAATTGGAGAGAAAATTACCCAATGATGAGCAAAAAGTAGCAGATTCGAGAACCAAGATCGCAACCCTTACAAAAATAAACGGCAAAACGATCCCGAGCACTAGCACCACCGGAAGAACCGTCCGGAGTGAAATCCGGCGACCGGAGCCACCAGTTGTAGTCGGAGTTCCTACCGCCGTGGTTGTTCCTTTTGCCGATCCTTTACCGCCGTTTGATATCGTGACTCTCTTTATTCCCTTCGCAGATATGTAAAACTTCATCTCTTTGATTCCATGAATCACTTCAAAACTTTCTCTTCTTTTTTCCGATTGAATCAGAGCGAGATCTGAAGCTTCATTGCGTCGCTGATAGTGCTATTGTGGTTTAGTGACAGAGAAAGAAAAAAGAGTTTGTGTTATTGTGGTCACTAGTGTGAAAGAGAGTTAACAAATTTGCATTTGTAGTTGTACCAATAAAACAAGATTTCACGGGTTCAGAATTTTTTTGTTGCTGTTAAAAAAAGGAAGTAGAATTCTTTTAGAGAAAACGGAAGTTGAATAAATAAATAAAATAATAATTTTTAATAGTTTAAGATTCGATCTGAAATAGTAAAATTAAAATTCGAAATCAAAATTACTTGAATAATTTATTGTTAATTATAATTTATTAATTATTTAAGTTTAATTAGTTAGTCTTTTCTTTTGTAATGAATATTTTATAGTATTTACTAAAAAACAAAAAATAAGTAAAAAGTAATTTTGAAGTAAAATAAAAATACAGTTTTAAAATATAATTACATAAATTTCAATGTTTTTTTTTCTAAGTTCGAATTTTCTAACAAATAGGAGATTTGTTAACATTTTTGTTCTGTTATTATTTTAAGTAAAAAAAATAATAGAAAAGTTTTGTACCGAAAGTGTGGAAAGCGAAACCGCGTTTAATGCAGCGGGAAATTATTAGATTGCGTTTATTGTATGGTATTTTAGACTAATTTTACAAGTTATTTACGATTTTGACATTGACTTTTCATCTAGATTTCTTCATGCCGACACACCCATTGTGACCACCCTGTCTTGCGGTGAGATCGTTTGTGGAGTTTCTGGTTTAATTATTTTTATTAAAGGTGCTGCTAATCTAACTATTTTGATAAGTTAAGTGATTAGATTTTAGTTGTTGTATTAGAATTACACGAAACTATTCACGATAAAAATAAAATAAAAAAATATTAATTGTTGATTAATAAATCAAAAGTGATCAAATATGTATATATATAATTAATTATAAATAATTATAATTTTAACTCTTTATTTTTTAATTTTATTAATATATTCTATTATGTGATAACCATGTCTCCTCTTAGTACTTTTTTCTAATTTTTTATTAAAAAAGAATTAGGTTTAATTTAGTTTAGTTTCTATCTATTTGTAGTGATTGTTTCAATATTATTATATCTCTCATTTTTACATGTTTAGAATGAATAATAAAAAAAGGAATATTCAACGCAAAGTATCTTATATCAATTGTAATATGACATTGGAGCTTTAATATGTCATCCTTATGGCTCAAATCCTTCTTTAAAACAACTTAGTTTCAATTTCTAAAACTGAAACATAAAGATCCCACCCATGATCCACATAACCCCTATTTCCTTCACCCAAGAGAAAATTTTGATTTTGTTATCGTAGCTCTCTCTCTCAACAATCACAATAATTATAATTGGAGTTGAACACTGAAAAGTATAATAATTTGTATTTCAAATCAAATTTCATAATAATAATTTTGATTATCGTGACCTTCTCACATAATATTGGCTGTTAAATTTTTTTTTTTTAGATATAGAGATTTAGAAAGATCTAATTTTAAAAGAAGAAAAAAGATTTTGATTGGTCTATAAATCGGTCGTTAATAAATTGGTTTCTGAATCGGTTGGTAAAATATATTTGTGACTACTTTAGAGACACATTTAGTTTTAGTTAACTATTATAAATATTTTGTCTACAAAAATTATTTCACATTTTTCTTTTTTTATTAATAAAGAAAATTAAATTATGTAATTAAAAAATAGTTAGCGACCGATTTAGTGACAATAATATTTAGTTTTAAGATTTAAAATTTCAGTCTCTATTTTGATCGCTAGTGTGAAAGACAAATTTTCTATTAGTAATATTTAGCGACTGAATTTTTGGTCGCTAAAATTCAGTTGCGATTTCAGTCACTAAATTTCACTAGCGACCGATATAGTGACGAAAAAAATATTTAGTTTCTAAATTCAAAATTATAGTCTCTATTTCGGTCGCTGGTGTGACTGAAAATATTCGGTCTCTAAATCGGTCACTATAGGCAAAAATTCTAGTAGTGAAATTAGATTAAGATTCCTCAGTTAATATTGTAGTCTTACTTATTATATTTCAATCGGCTTTGGTTTGACCTCAATCCAATATCTATAACTCTATATACAGTTTTTGGAAGCAACACAACACAAATGTAGACAATGACATGACAAACAAAACGTCAAATGACTTTTACTCATCTCTCTATCTCCATTTAGCTTGTAGACTATCTATATCGTTGGTGTAGGTATTTCTCTTAGTTTTCCAATGCCACTATGAACACGCCATTCAGACGTTTGTAGCTCAAGTTATGATCAAAACAATACAATAGTATAACTATTGGATGACGGTAATTGATCAATGCTTTAAATTAATCACTTAATACATAATAAACACACATATTTCTCCTACTTTTACTACTGAATTGATCCCAAATATCCCTAATTTAAAATAATTTAGACTTGTCCAAACTAACTCGACCAAATAGACATGAAGTCCCTATTTAATCATGTTTTACACCTTCTAGTCATTATTTGCAAACCCTAGAGTTGCCTCTTTCTCTTCTTCATGGAAAACTCAACCCCAAAGCTTAAACCATCAATTCAAAGAAAATATATCTATTTTAAATTGATCACTACAATAATACACTCATTTTGTGACCAACTTAATATTTTATTTTAGAATGTAGAATATATTATTTTTAAAGTTGGGTATAATATTATTTTTAAACTTTAATATTAGTAAGATTTGTTAAAAAAAGTACTAGTAAAATATTTAAATTGTAAAATTTATATCCAAATTAAAATGTAGTTATTTTTTAAAATATTGATGAAGTGTTATTTTTTAACTGTAATTATTTTTGGTACTATGATTTATTATGTTAGTAAAATAGAATTTTATTACGAAATTATAATTTTTTTTAGCAAAAAATTATAATACTTATGAGAAAAAAGATTTATAATAATGATGTAATTATAAAATATCTAATATTATAAATATAAAATGTTTTAATATTATTTTTAAAAACATAAAAATTTCATCATTTGAAATATAAAATAATTTCATAATTATCAGTATGTTCTGTCATTTTCACAACAACTTCCTCAATCTCAAGCAGATCAAACATCATACCGACCAACTATGCCAACAGTTGGCTTGATAAGACCAAATTTAAATCAACCTCAACCAGCTATGGCTTCACCGACTAGTGGTTGTGTACTTGAAGATAAAATGCAATTTCAAATCATGTTGTCTTCAACACCAATTAATAATACTTTTGAGAGACTTTTATCGTCAGATAATTTTCCATCAAATAATGATGTAGGGAGTGAATATATTATACATTATTATTTAATTATGGTGTGTTTAATTTTTGGTTTGTATGACATTATTTATTAATTTTGGAATGTACTTAAAGAATCCTATAGTCCAAGCCCAACATATGGATTATTGTTCTCAGATCGACCGTACCCAATCAAATAACATCATAGAAGCTTCTCGAAACTAGGGCAAGCCACCATCAAAGAGTAGAACCCGGGAATGATCATCTATACTATAACTCACTAGACCTCCAATCATGACTACTAGATGGACGAAAAGGAAATTTGGTGATGACAGACACGATAACTCATTTTACTCTCGACATGAGTTGCCTAATGACAATCATATCGTGATTACGGTCACCAGATGACATTCACCATTTTTTGATAGAAGAAATGCGTCCTACATTAGAGGGCGATCCAAAGATCACATATTCTCCCTCTAATGATCATGACAAAAACATTCTAGAAACTCTAAAAAAATATAGTGTATATAAAGAGGACTACTGAGGTCATATAGGTATAAATAAATTGTAATCATAAATCTCTCATTCTTTGACAAATTCTTACTTGATCATTGAAGTGTGTACAAATACATTTCTCAACAACAAAGAATCAATAACCTTTTTCGATTGTCGATCACTACCATTCTCGAACTTAAGTTCCCATATTCAACATTCATTGTATTGAATAATTATGTTAATGTTTGAAAAACACATTCGGTTATGTTATGTTTCTATTATATGTAAAATAATCAAATACTATAAATGGGTTAGTTGATCAAGAAATTTAAACTAGAAGAGAAAAAAAGCTAAAATTAATTGATTAATGAACTTAATAAAATTTATTAGTGAAGAAAATTGTAGATCAATCAACTATTAGAGTCAGAGAAATTGATTTTGATTAAGTGTTGATCAAGAAACGTGTCAATAGGTTATTTGAGGTTAGTAAATCCTTAATTACAATATTAATGGAATAATTAAACTAGAAAATAGATTAATTGAAAAACCATAATTGAATAGGTAGTTATATCAACATAAATCGGTTAATAGATTATGAAAATCGATTAGTTAAATGTAACATCAGATTAAGATAAAAAAAAAATGTAACATCAGATAATTGAGTAAGTTATAGAAAATTTGATTTATACGAATAAAAAGAGCGATTAATGAGTAAAAATCGAAAATTTATTGCCGTAGGATTTATCTATTAAAGTAGACCAGTGGTTGATAGCACTTAGTTAATAATAGAGAATGATGATTAAGTGTAATTACTAATTAGTAACAGTAATAGATTTAACTGACAGTTAATTAATTAAAAGATTTAATTATTGATGTTATTCGATTAAGGAGTTACTAAAGGTTAATAAGATTTAATGATTTGTTATGATTAAGTAATTAGATAATTAATCATTTTAATTAAATAATTAATAGGTAAATAGTTAATAGGTAAATAGTTAATAGTTGATGATAAATTAGTAAGATAATTAATTAATTATTAGAATTAAATGAATTTTAGTTCATATAAAATTTTAACATTTTATTTTTAGTTCAATTTTTTTTTCTATCTTTCTAGTCTTAAAAATTTGATTTTGATCTTTTGATTCTACTTTTATGTAAACTTATGTGTATCCTTCAAATTATTGAAGGATTTTTTGCAATTGTGTTTAGTATGTTATAAGCATATATTTCCCTTACAAAATTTAATATTTTTAATAAATAATGAATTAAATATGAATTTTAAGCTTTTTGACATTTAAAAATTCACATTTAATTAAACATAGAGAGATTCTCATACCTGTAAAAACATTACAAAATTGGAAGAATATAAATAAGTTGAATTAAACGAAAGGACAAAAAAAATTAGGGACTAAATTCAAAATATTGAAATTATATAATCCTAAATGGTAAATTTATTAGATAAATAGTCAAATTTTGAGTAATCGAATTTCCCTTAGTTGGAAGTAAGATGAGATGCGCAAGAAACTGTCAAATATAAGTTAGTCGGATATCTCTTGAGTTTATAGAGGTCCACACAAGTTGCAAAGGTTTAGGAATCGATCAAAGCTCACATAAATTTGATAAGGATATTTTATTTTAGTTTTTTTTGTCGTGATATCTACTCTCGTAAGTAAGGTGATAGATTCCTCTTTAATTAATTTAATGATTTGAAAATTTTGTAGAGCAAATTATATTATGTTAAATTAAAACATTTATGTATATGCCCTGCTTAATGAGTTTGTGCTCTTTCAATATCAGTTAAGATTTATAAAAACAATGAATATATTATATTTTTATTGAAAGTCTTAATGATAATTACCAAAAGTTGAGAGGGTACATTCTCATCATGAATCCATTTCCTTCTATTCCAAAGTTTTACTTTTTAGTTGCTCACAAGAACTTGAATAAACCCTTGAATCTAATGCCTTTTCTTTTAACACAAATAACTCTAATGTCCAAAACAATGGAAACAACAAAGGAAACACGTGGTAGGGAAAAAAACACAAACTATGCTTTGCACACATTGTAATAAAACAAACCATACAATTGAAAACTATTATTTTAAATGTAGATTTTCCCTTGGGTACAACTCTAAAACACAAGTTGCAATAATTCGGTCTTCTAATGCTTCTACTACTCAAGAAGGGATTTCTTCTCAACATAATCAAAACCCAAGAGTACCTCCTATGAATTGTAGTTCTAGTTTATTGTTTTCTTTGTTGAAAGATGATTGTCAACATCTCATCAATCTCGTGAAGTCTTTACATGTTTCTTCATCTTATTCCGTAACACATATAATGTTTAGTGATTGAAAATCAAGTAATCTTCAACCATATTTTCCTTTATGAATTTTAGATCCAGGAATATTTGATCGTGTATTTAGATTCATTAAGTTATTTACTATAATATATAGAATTAAACAAATTTTATGTTAATTTCTTGAATTGGTCTTCTCTTACTGCTTATTATTCTGGTACAATAACTTCTCTCCATCCTTATAAATATTTTTTTTCTTCTGGAAATTGTGACTTGGTGATAAATATTTATGTGCAAAGCACGGAAAATACTTTGTCAACTAATGAAAAGTAAAAATGTTTACTAGTGAAAAAACTAGTTACAACTTAGAAGAAAGTTAAGTGATCTTCTTTTGTGAAGCTCTGATCTTAAGACTTTTGTTCACATTATTATGTGAGACTTATCCTCTAAATAAGAAAATATACCACATCTGAAATGTTAGAAAAAATGACTCTAGTTCAAGTCGCTAATGAGTAAACATCTGAAGAGATGGGCAAAAGAATTATAATTGATCAAAGTGCATAAATAAAAACTTAAGTGATCAATCCTCTAATGATATGACAATGAGCAAGATATTCCTTTGGTCTAATTTCTTCTCACTCTACAGATCAATCAAGATCAAGGAAGCTCAAGTTACCTCTACTACAATCTACAAAGCACAGTTTTCTTCAGAACCACATTCCTTTAGAACAACAAGAGATCATCCAAGTAGAAAAATCTAATGAACTAACGGTAATTTATTTTCTCTAATGGAGTGTCACTTCCTCCATGATTAGATGACGTGACTCAACAATACAAGAATCAAGACAAATGACAAATTCTATGGAGAAGAAGTACACCGTAGACTGAAAGCTTACATAGTAAAAAGGTGTAAGTTAATTGTACAGTTGCAATAGGCTCAACTCATCCCTAATCACTTGTTTTCTCAACAAACATATGTTCAAGAGTATAAATAGGAACTTCTTTAAACTGAAGTAGTTGACGACAATGTCCAACGTGTAACAATTTTGCCCAAATGGGAAAAATGAGATGAAAAGATCTAAGACTTTGCTCATAACATTCATATCATATGAAAAGTTTGAATGCTCTAATACAGAGAAAGAAAAAGCCCTTAAAAATGAGAGTAAATTGTAATATCCTCTCTTAGGAGAGTTATTCGATATCTCTATAAATCAATTAAGCATAGTCACAATTAGTTCTTAATGAACTATGATTCCTTCGTTGATATATGCTTTCAATTTGTAATATGCACTCAATGACATTTGTAATCCTAGTAATGACTTTGTATCAAATCAGATCCAAACTCAAACATGACAACAATCTTTAAATTGATTTAAACACTTGATACTCTCAACAATACTTGAGGGTACTAAGCCAAATTTTTCGAGAGTGAATTGGCTTGGAAAGACTCCAAACAATATTGAGCATGGAGAGGCTTTAAGTATACTTGATTCCTTAACGGTGCAAAATATGTGTTTTTCCAAGATTGTTGAGATGACTAGAGTGTTATCTAGTGGTAGCATGAAGAAGTGGTTAAAAAAATACTTGAACCTGGAGATTTACTGTACAACTCAACTACAGAGGCAGAGTCTTCCAGTATTCTTGAGGAATTCAGAGATTGTACTTTTGGTTGTCTGCTAAGGCATTATAATATAGGGAGTCTAACGAGGCTCTGGCGAATAATATGAAACGCTTGAAGTAGAGGTTAAGAATTTCTAACTAGTTTGGTTATAGTGGATTAAGTCTTGGACTGTACTAAAATAAATCTTTTTTTTTAAGGGATGAACTAGATGTAACAATAGTTGTTGTGAACTAGTATAAAAATCACTGCGCGTTTTTCTTCTCCTTGGTCTCTGTATTTTTACTTTGGATTATTTATGTTTTTGATAAATAATGTGCGTTTTTCTTCTCCTCTTTCTCTTTATTTTTACTTTGGATTATTTATGTTTTTGATAAATAATTTATCTTAATTAAAAAAGAAGATTTTTAAAATATCAACACAACTCAAACTCCTTTTTATTGTGTTTTTCAATACCTTCATGTCCAACATTCAAAATTTTGTCACCTTTGTTTCTAATCAATTTTCTACTACCGTCAAAACAATAAGAAGTGACAAAATTGTCGAGTTTAACTTGTCTTCCTTTTATTCTTCATCATTTTACACCAAACTTCTTGTGTTAAGACTCTAAACAAAGTTTGATTCTTGAGAGAAAACATAGACTTCTTAAAAATGTAACTAGAAGACTTCTTTTTCAATCAAAATTTGCTAATTGTTTTTGGACCTATGCTCTATATCGTGATACTTTTCTTATAAATAGAAAGCCAACACATGTTCTTAATAATAAAACAGCTTTTGAATTGATATATGCTGCTCCTCCTACATCCCTTGATTTAAAAGTTTATTGTTGTTTATCTTATGTTAATAAATTTATAAAATGTTGCAAATGATATGTGATTGTCTTTATGTGCCAACATTGTTGAAATATCCTAAAAATTATGGGATGTTTTTGCACTATATTTATTTAATTAAAAAAATGCCAGTATTTTAAACCTAAATAATAGAAAAGACTAAATTACATTTGTGGTCTCTTAACTTAATTTCAGGTAATGTTTTAGTCCTTTATCTTTTTTTTTCCCGAATTGGTCCTTTTTTTTTTAATTTTAAGTGAAAATTTGATATTTTATATTTTAAAATTTCAACAATATTATCCTTTTTTATACAAAAATTCAAAAAAAATCATGAAAATTTTCAACCAAAACCTATAAAATTAATAATCATCTTCAATATAATGCAAATTTTATCAAATCCATAACTCAAATATTCAAATACACTCATATTTTCATCTCCAACAACATCAAATAAAGAATGAAAATATGAGTTTATTTCAAGATTTAAGTTATGAATTTGTATTTAATTAAAGATGATAATGAATTTTATGGGTTTTGTTTGAAAAATTTGATGATTTTTTTAAATTTTTGTAAAAAAAAAAAGGACAACATTTTTGACATTTTAAAACATAAAATATCAAATTGTCACTTAAAATTAAAATAAAAGACCAACTCGGAAAAAAAAAATATAAAAGACTAACATGTTACCTGAAATTAAGTTAAGGGACCGCAGATGTAATTTAGCCTAATGGAAAATTAAATCCTAGAGCTAGGAAATGCATTTTTATAGGTTATAAACATGGCACTAAAAGTTATATCTTGTTTGATCTTCATACCATTGGTATTTTTATGTTTTATCTCTGGACTTGCAATATGTCATGACAATTTTTCCTTATAAACATTACAAAATACTAATATTTCTGATATTTCTATTGTTGGCAATGATTCTATTAATGGTATTTTTCTTATTTCATCATCTTTTTCATGAAATTGTCATTCCTACCTCTACATTGACTCTGCAAATTTGATTCAAACTAACAATAATCTTATTCCTATAACTCCTATGGTTGATCATGAACAAGATGTCATAAAGTCACCTAGAGATAGAAATCCTCCTGCTTAATTAAGAGACTTTCAATTTTAATGTTATTTTATATTCTACTTCTAACAATAGCTTTATTTTAAACCCTTTATCATATGTTTTGTCTTATCAAAACATATTTCTTGCAAATTTTGCTTTTATTTTTGAATTACTACAAATCAGGAGCCTTCAACCTTTATTGTTTCTTCTCCAAATTTCACTCTCAAGTTCTGCATTATGACTTACATATACATATATACCTCTTCGGAAAATTGTAAATCGTTATTTGTACTTGTTAATAGCACGACTCAAATGGATTGCACTTAGCAACCTATGACTGTACTGAAGACACTCATTTAAATTGTTTAATCAAAATTGGACAGTTCACATTTTAAACTTAAATTTTAAGTTTAAAAATAATTAAAATTTGTTCTTAAAATTTGATTTATCTGATCTTGATCAAACGACCTAGATGTATTAACTGTCATGCAACAAATCTAAATTCCTAATACATGTTTATTGCTTAAATTACATTTAAATAAATTTAAAGTAAATTAACCAATATATGTATATTAATAGTTATAATTTTTTTCTTATAAATCAGATTAATTTTTTTCTTCTATAAAGTCTCTTATAATTGAAATTAGAAGGAATGTGATTTATATTATATTTAATAATATCATGCTTTTCACATTTTTTTGAATTTGTAGATAGAGTGGTTAATATCACTTGAAATTAATAGATACAATTGTGATATTTCGAATTCAAATTTAAAAAGTAATTTATAATTTAATAATATTTACTTTTGTGGATTGAACTAAACTTTAGAAGCACTTTTCACATATTTTTTTAAATTTTAATTGTCTTATTTTTGAAGAGGACAATTGCATGTCATGTCATTGTTACATTTTGTTTTCTTTTTTTCTCTCTCATGTAGCAATATGCATCTATCTGGTATGTCTCCCCCTTGTCTTTCCGGACAGCAACGAGTTTGTTTATAAACGTATGGGCATAAGCGAAACAAGAGGAAATTAACACATAATCTTTTTTTCTTGAAGATTAATTTGATATAGGAGAGGGTGTTTTATTTGAGATTAAAGGTGATTCACCGTTGTAATTTATTTTACAGTGATAATAATTATATATTGACAATACAACAAATACATTTAAAACAAAGTTACACATATATACAATATATTTTATGATTTGGAATATTATAATCAATTGTCAGGGTAAATAATTTTATACTAATAGTGTAATACCTTTAATCTCTTTTTATTTATTTCTAGGGCATTGGGCATGTGTAACTAGAAGAATATTAGAAATTACCAATGAATGACCAAAACAGGAACTTCTGGCCAGAAATTAGTCAGACCACAAAACAAAACACACAAAAGCCACACATTAATCAGACCATCAAAGCCATGTCTAATTTGATTCATTGAATAAGGCAACAATGTAAATGTATATAGCCATGTCTAATAATGAAAGTTATGCAGTTGTGGTCTAAACTTTATTGGTGAGACAGATTTAATTAAGGACTTTATTTGAGAAATCAGGTTCATTCAATCTGTTGGGGAAACACAATCTATTGTGATTCTAGATCAGTAACAAATAATTAGTGAAACAAGATATTATTATACAAAATATTTAGAAACCAGACCTGCTACTGTCATTCATTCATTAACCAAACCTGCTACTGAACGGCGACTCTGAACGACGACACTGAACGGCGACGACGACGAAGTTCGAGAGGGGGACGATGACCGACTCTGAAAGTGAAGGTGACAGGTTCGCAAGTCACATGTTGGGCGGCGATACTCACTGCATTTAGGGATTTGGTGATGGACTCAATGTGAGAGAAGGGTTCAGTTCAAGTGTGAGGGAAGGGTTCAAGTGTGAGGGAAGGGTTCAAAGACTTAGGGATTTAGAGAAGAAATGAAAACTTAGATAAATCGTGCTTTCAGAGAGAAAATCGTGCTTTTAGGGAAACCAACATTTTAATTTTACAATATGATTTTATAAATAATATAAAAAAGTTTTAAAATACATTAGCGTCGGCCCATCCGACGCTACCTATTAAAATAAAAATTATAAAATTAAATTAAAAAACTAGCGTCAGTCTTATTTTACGTAGCGTCGACCACTCCGACGCTAATCGTTAATAAAATTGAAATTTAGTGTGTTAGTGTCGGTTAGGCCGACGCTAAACCGACGCTATCTAGCGTCGGAGTCGGGGGCCGACGCTAAATATAGCAGCTAAAATGCAATTTTCTAATAGTGTGGATTCAAGTTCCGCAGGTCTCTTGTGAGGACGATAAATTTAAATTTTATTGTGAGTGTTTTTTGAATTTTAAATATTTTTTACTTCAAGTTAAAATATCATTCTTTTACTCTAAAATTTATTTATAAACAAATAATAAATTTTGTAAAGGGATAAGACTAATGTTTTGTTGGAAATAATAGGTTATCATTGATGCAACTTAATGTATATTTGATTTTAACCTTCAATTTTTATGAAAAAAGGAATGATGGTAATTCAGGATGATAATGAATAAGGAGTTAGAACAGGGTATTATAATACTTGTTTCGCGGTACACCCAGTTTGAAAAATACTTTTAATTGGGCATGTACCCGTGTGGGTATCAATTTTAATTTTCAGTCTGGTTATCTATACGTGTGGTTATCAATCTTAGATAGTACCCATACTGACACCAATTACCAGCGTTTGAACTAAAATAAATTGTTAAATCACAAAATACTATATCACTTTGAGTTAGGATCCTCTCCATGAATGATCCTTTTTTTTATACTAAAGTGTGGAGTTGGAATGGGCCAACTAGAATCAAATTTACTCTTTGGAAGATGTCGTATGGTGTCGATGTATAGCCGCTGATATCCTATGTTGTAGGTGCAATGATGCTCTAGAAACTATTGTGCATACCCTTGGAGATTGTGAAGAAACTAATGAACTTTGTACTAGAACCCTTAAAGAAGAACATTGGAGTAAATTCTTTAGTCTTGGTCTCTTTGCATGGTTGGATTTGAATATGTTGGATTGGAATCTATCTAGTTATGATGTAGGTAATATTCCTTTAGATTGGAATACCTTCTTAGGTGTTGTTGTGGCTTCCCCATGGAAAGATTCTAACAGGTATATAGTTTGTCAAACTTCGGAGATGGGGGATAAAATGTTGAATTCAATTCACCACTAGACCCATAATTTAGTTTCATAACTAAAACAGTCTCTGGCTTCAAGAGGCATCAACAACTTAAGACGTCATACAACTTGGACTAAGCCTCCCCCTAGATATATAAAAGTTATTATAGATGGGTTCCATTACCTTAGTAATGGTAGCTCAACCTATGCAGGTGTGATACATGATCATACATAAATATATCTCCTTTTGTTTTTAAGAAAATTCGTTTTTTCAAATGCTCTAATGACTTATGTTTGGACAATTCTCTCTAGAATTAAAGTTTCTATTCAATTAAACTTTCACCAAGTTATTATTGAATCTGACTAAAAAGTGGTTGTTGAAATTATACATCGTAGCTATACCCAACATCTACAACCACTTCTTGTAGAAGTTGTCAATCTTATTCATTCATATTGTTGGCAAATTGAAGTAGTGTTTATTGATTGCAAAGCTAATAATTGTGTTGACCTCCTCGCACAAGGAACTCATTATGCAGATTTTGATATAGTTGTTTTGAATTTGTCTTTTCCTCTTTTAGATAATTTTATCTACATAGATATTGCAAGAGACAATTCCCCTAGTTTGAATTCATAATATTTCCCTATTGAGATAAAAATATAAAATATAATATAAATAAAATAATATATATGATATGTAGGTGCAGGACAAGACAAGGTTGGTATTAAGGCACCCATATCCACACTTATGCTCACTTACTTTTGCAGGTAATTATCAGTGTCCATACTCGTACCCATAATACGAGATTTCACCTTATCTGTTGTGCTTATTTTTTGTGGGTGCCTAAAACATATAGGTCTATTGTCATCCCTATTGATAATACAATGTTCTCTGTAAAAATTTATTTAAAAATTATTTTAATTAGATATTAAATTCAAATATTTTAGAAAAATTGGAAAATTGTGTCCAACTACTTAAATAATGTATGTAACTAGTGTAATAACTCTTGTCAAATACAGGCAAAAAATAAATTTTAAAACCTTTTAACTTTTTTTATAAATTATGATAAGTGTCTATTGAAGGTACTATAAAACAAAAAAGAACGATTTGAATTGTGTTGATATTTTAAAATTTTTTAAAATAGTTCTTTATCTAATTCTTTTTAAAAGATGAACACTTACCCAATTGAATTTGGTTATACATTTCTAGGCATGTTTAGGAAAATTGGTCCAATTTCATTGTGGCCCGTTGCTTGAAGGGACGTGTAGCCACCGTAGAATTGATGTCAAACATCATTGGAATTGGAAGAAAATATTCATCCACAGCCAACATTTGTTGACACGAGGATTGATGTCAAATTCACTGTTGTCGACGTGGGCATAATCTTTAGGTTTCCATGAAAAATAAATTTTTTACTTAATCAATATGCATAAAAAGAAATTTACTTAATAAAAAGACATCATATTTTAATATTTTTAAAATTAAAATATTTAAATAATTTTTAAATTTAATATTGTCTCAATAATATTAAATCAATTGAAAAATAAATATTACATGACATCAATTATATTAATTTAGTGGTGTCAAGTTAAAATTTAGAAACTTTACTTTAGGCATCCGCATGTGTTGGATCGACTCTACCAATCATTGAGTGATTAAAAATTATAATAATTACAATGATCGATCAACTATAAGTGTATATGTCAAGGGATCTCATATCTATTTCCCTCCTTCAAACTTATGGGTGAGATAGTCAAACCAAGTTTGCCTCTTAGTTGGTTGAATCGCGTGTGAGTGAGTGATTTGGTGAGGCAATAATCTATCTGATCAACTGTTGGAAATAGGCTACAATAACTTATTTTGCAGTATTTGATCCATGATATAGTGGATATTAATCTCTATATGCTTTGATCAAGCATGCATAACTGGATTTGAGGCTAGTGCCTTAGCCCTAAAGTTATCACACCACATGATTGGCTTCTTGAGTTTAGGCAGCTTCAACTCAATCATAAGTGATCTAACCCAAGCTATTTTTACATCTAAGTCATCCAACGCTCTATATTATGACTCTATGTTGGATCTTGAGACTTCATTTACTTTTCTTGAGGACTAAGAAATTAGTGTTTCTTTAAGGAAAACATATTGCCCAATTATACACTTTCTATAATCCAAACTGGTAGCTCAAGATACATCAAAGAAACCTACAATGTCCAAGTTAGAGGATGGCTTGCTGCATAGGCAATAATTGATGGTACCTTGAAGATTCCTCAAAATTCATTTTATGCATTGTCACCAATCTATTGTTGGAGAGCTCATGTATTGACATTCTTTGGTACTTTATGGTTCCCTTTACTGTAAGCTAGCTTCAACTAATCCAATGTATGACTGTGTGGACTTGTGAACTCTAAACTTCTTTTTAGTACACATCCAATGAGTATTGGTATTTTCTTGACGATGGTCTCTCCTAACTTCAACCTACACTTGATTGACCTCTATTGTTGTTTCTTTGATCTAAGGATCTGCATGTGTTGAACTACTATTTGTTGAGTCATCGTCATCAACGTGATTTAAGCTTGTGTTTTTTCTGACATCTCAGGTTGAACAATTAACTTTTGTTAATCTGAATGATTGTCACGATTTCCCTCCATTTCAAGGTGATGGTGCTAGGACTACTTGTATGGCAAAGACTAAAATGAGCTGATGCATTCTTGGTTAGTGTTTCTAATGGAGTGCCTATATTGAGAAAACCATAATGGAAATGAAAAGGTGTTAATGCAAAAATGATTTTAACTACAATTATCTGGTTGATAATTTGATGATAATAAAAAAAAAAATAAAGAACAATTATCCCATAACTGTATTTGTTAAGTGTGCAAATTAAGTTAGAAGACAAAGATTTATATTAATGACTATCTATTTTAAGGTAGCATAAATTACAAGTGAGTTAGAGATAATAATCTAAGTGTTTCTAAACATAAAATATATTATCACCTAATAAGAAAGTAACTATGTTTACTAATATAGAAAGTCATAATATAATAATAAGAAATATTCGATATACAATATGAATCAAAGCATTAAAGGAAAAAAGAATACAAGTCGTTGTTTTGGTATAAGTTAGATCCTTTTATGAACAAAGAAAAGAGAATCTTATAAAAAAGATCACATTGTTCTTCCTTTTGATTAGGTAATCTTCAATTTTCATTTCTTTTTTTCCTAGTGTTATGAAATTTTGATTTGAGGTAAATAAATCATGATCTTATGTGTGCACCATCCATACTTTGTGCTACATCCCAAAGTTTTTTGGTGGTTTTACAATGCAACTGCTGTGTCGCAATATCGGTAGTCGTTGAGTTTATCAGCCATCCAAGCTATTGTTGGTCATGTGCTTGACAATCTTCAAAGACATGATTTCTTTTGTTGCTTGAAAATGTGGAAGTAATGAATTCTTTAGGATATTATTTTGTCCCTAACATATATGCAAATAGTTTGCTTACTCTAATTATTTGTAGGACTAGGACTTCGATAGAGGATAGTTATTTATGTCCAACTTGACAAACACATTTGATAAATGACCATTCTTGTGGCTTGAGTTGATAACAGATGACATGGTTGTTGATATATATATATATATATATGATTGACTAGAAAACGTATTCCTAGGATCGTACTAGTCTAATGTGCACATAATAAGAAGTTGATACCAATTATTGAGTGTGTAAAATTCGTAGCTATTAAACCCTAATTTATGTAGTTTTGCTGTATTTTGTACCAAACATGTTGTTGAGGCTTTGTATGGGCACAAGTTTTAGACACCTTTGTGTAGGTACCAAGGCAAAGAAAGTATCATTGTAGGATCTGAGTTGGTACAACAGACTATGGAGAAAGTTAATATGATAAAATAGAAGATGAAGATTTCTCAAGACCCTCAAAGGAGTTATGCGGACGAGCGTCGCAAACCTTTATACTTTGAGTAGGTGATAACTTGTTTCTTAGAGTCACGCGTACAACTAAAGTTGGCAGATCCATAAAATCAAGGAAGTAAACCCTAAAGTTTATTAGATCTTACCAAATTACAACACGAGTTAGACCCGTCACTTATCGAATTGCATTACAATCGATGTTGTCCCACATTCACGTGGTATTTGATGTGTCACAATAAAGGAAATGCATTTTGTATATGTCACACTTGATCTAACCAGCCACAATTATGTTCAAGGATAACTTGTCATTTGAGGTGCAACCTATAAGAGTCGATGATAAAAAAAAATTAAGCGTTTAAGAAACAAAGAGATCCCATTGGTCAACACCCTGTTTTGTTTACTGACGTCTTGTTTCAAGGTTAAAACAATTTTTAGGGGAGATTGTTGAGTTTTGGTTGTAATTGAGGAAATTGAAATAGTACTACAATGCTTGGAATAGTAATGGAATAGAGAGCTCAAGACTATATATATGACTCTGGTTTTTATTACAATTTACACCATTCATAAACACTTAAAGTTTATATCTGATTCTTTTCATTTCTCTTCTATGTTTGTGTTAGAGTGTTGTGAGCTATAATTCAAATATTTGTTTTAGAGAGTGAAGGTGTACTAGGGGCCATGAGAAATTTTAGGAGAAGACTATGTGCTGTAATAATATTCAAATAGTGTTATTCTCTTATTGTCATTAGACCATGATCATGAATTTTTCTCCGGTTTTGGAGTTTCCACGTTATATTCTTGTGTTTTGATTGTTATCTAAATTTCTCTGTTTTTTTTCTCCCCCAACAAAAAGAACGTGTTATTGATAGAGAAGAGAAAAATAAGAAGGATATAAAATCAAAGAAGACCATCACGATGCACATGTTTTGAATAAATTTCATGTTAAGGAGGAGAATAAAGATGTAGGTAGAAAACCACTTAAAAGCGATAAAAATGTAATGTTTCTACCATGGAGTCCCCAAGGTATGAAGAAGCTTGTAAGACCCTTAATTTTTAAATCCCAAATTATACTATTTAAGGATATTTTGTGTTGAATTTTTTAAGCTTCTAGCCCAGTTTTTGGTATTTAGCGAGTAAAATGCGAAAAATATATTTTTGAAAATTGGATTAAAATTATTTGTTGGAGAATAATTTATTTACGTTACGAATAATTTAATACCGGACAATTTTGTTAAAAATATCCCTAGTTGCAAAAACTTTTATTTGTCAATTGAGTTGCGATGAGAGTAGATATTTTTATCAAATGGTTTGAGAGGTTACGGGTGAAATGGTAATTTTGATAAATATCTAGATATTTTTAGATATTTGTTAAGTTATATGTGTGTGTGTGTGTGTGTTTTCCTCTCCCTGTTATTCGTGTTTTCTCCCTCTTCCTTCTCCATTCTTCTTCATTCGTTTCTTTTTCTTCTTTTGCTTCAAGAAAAGGAACCCAAGGCTTGGTGGGTGAGAACACAAGGATTTCTCAGCTTCATTCTTCCTCTTTGATTTGAAAACAAAGAAAAACGGTGTTAGGGGTTTTCAAACCGTCAAACACAAACCCTCGCGTTTCTTCTAGATCTAAGCTTCGTTTCGAGAAGTGATAGAAGGAAAAGTTGCTCACCTCCACGCTATGGTGCTAGTGAACCAACTTTGGAAGCGACGACGCAAATGAAGTTTTTACCAGAATTAATTACGATACCGTAATCGCGTGTTAGAGCTATCATAAAGGTAAGGGCTCCTTCCAAACTTTTAGTTTGCATTTAGGGACTTATCTGTGGTTGTGTGGAAAAGAAATTTGTTAGGGTTGAAGTGTTGATTTGGGGAAAATGAATTTAATGCTTTTATGGGTAAAATTTTAGAGTTGAGTTTTGGTGATATTGATGAGTGTTTCGTGGAAAATGAATTTAACTAATTTATGTGTGGTTTTGAGGAAATGAAATTTGATGTGTTTGAGTGGTGGGTTGTGATAATTTTGTGGTTGTCGTGCTTGACGTGTTCATAATTAATATTTATAAATTTTGAGATGTGCTTGTGTGGATTTTGTGGAAAATTGAATTGATGTGATTTGGTGGGAATTGTGGATCGAATTTAAGAATATGTTTGAGTATGTTCTGTGTGGAATTTGAAAATCATTAGAGTTAAACGAGTATTAAAAATGGGGAATCTTTTAATATCTCTGTTTACTTAATGTTTGTAGTGAAAATCGTTAGAGTTAAATGAGTATTAAGAATGAGGAATCTCTTAATATCTACATTTACTTAATGATTGTTGTCAAAATTGTTAGAGTTAAACGAGTATTAAAAATGGGGAATCTTTTAATATCTCTGTTTACTTAATGTTTGTAGTGAAAATCGTTAGAGTTAAATGAGTATTAAGAATGAGGAATCTCTTAATATCTGCATTTACTTAATGATTGTCGTCAAAATTGTTAGAGTTAAATGAGTATTAAAAATGGGGAATCTCTTAATATCTACATTTACTTAATGATTGTTGTCAAAATTGTTAGAGTTAAATGAGTATTAAGAATGAGGAATCTCTTAATATCTACATTTACTTAATGATTATCGTCAAAATTGTTAGAGTTAAATGGATATTAAAAATGGGGAGTCTTTTAATATATGCATTTACTTAATGATTGTCGTCAAAATTGTTAGAGTTAAACGAGTATTAAAAATGGGAAATATTTTAATATCTATGTTTACTTAATGATTGCCGTGAAAATTGTTAGAGTTAAATGAGTATTAAAAATGGAGAATCTTTTAATATCTGCATTTACTCAACGATTGTCGTGGATAGAATTAGAGTATGCTCATGCATTTCATAGTACATGGCGTCCGAATGGGCCATGGTGATAGTGGTGACCGGATGGGCCACAAGATGATTCCATGTGATTTGTTGGTTCATCTTATCCTTGCGGGGATTGTCGCGTCGT
>NC_021164.2:48513145-48549911 GCF_000331145.2 Cicer arietinum | reverse complement strand
GTGCTGACCCGTGATAGGTGGCACCTCGGTAAATAGTACTTCGGCCTGTGATAGGCGGTACATTTACGATTTACATTTTTGGTAAATCGTGCTGACCCGTGATAGGTGGCACCTCGGTAAATAGTACTTCGGCCTGTGATAGGCGGTACATTTACGATTTACATTTTTGGTAAATCGTGCTGACCCGTGATAGGTGGCACCTCGGTAAATAGTACTTCGGCCTGTGATAGGCGGTACATTTATGATTTACGTTTTTAGTAAATCATGCTAACCCGTGATAGGTAGCACTTCAGTAATTTAGTAGTTCGGCCTGTCATAGGCGGTACAATTATGATTTACGGCCCTTCGAGGAGGGTTTTGGTTTGGAATTCCGAATCCATGCATTTTGGCATATACGCATTGCATTAGGGTGCTTGGCATGCGAGTCGTGCTTGATTCAAGATTATGATTGAGTGCTTGAACTCAAGTTGTCATGGTGATTGTGTTATAATTGCCAAGTGTGGATGTTGTGGAATTGTGTGTAAGTGTGATTGATTGCAAAAACATTTCGAAACTCAAGTTGTCGTAGTGATTATGCTATAATTGCTAAGTGTGTATGTTTTGAAATTGTGTGTAAGTGTCATTGATTGCAAAACCATTTCGAAACTCAAGTTGTCATAGTGTTTGTGCTATAATTGCTAAGTGTGTATGTTTTGAAATTGTGTGTAAGTGTGATTGATTGCAAAATCTTTTCGAAACTCAAGTCGTCATGGTGATTGTGCTATAATTGCTAAGTGTGATTGTTTGGATTTGTGTGTAAGTGTTGATTGATTTCAAAACCCTTTTAAAAGCTGAATTTTGCTGAATTTTGCTGTTTTTCTGCTGCTGTCTGATGTGTATTCGAATACAAAAGGTTGTATTCGAATACAGACATGCTGTTTTTGCCACTGACTTACTGTGTAGTCGAATACAGAAAACTGTATTCGAATACAGACATGTTGTTTTGCTACTGACTTGCTGTGTACTCGAATACAGAAGGATGTATTCGAATACAGACATGCTGTTTTTGTTGCTGAATGCTGAAACAACCTTGTATTCGAATACAACATTGCTGTTTTGTTAAAAACTTCATTTTTGAACCTTGTTTATGAATGTTTGGCATATGGAAACCCTTTTAAGGTGCATGCTAAGTTGAAAGATTATTTTGTGCATTTAAAAACTTAAATGTTATGTGTTAATTGTTAATTTCGGTTGGTGACCCTTTACAACTATTGTGAAAATCTGGGCTTTGCCCTCAGATGAGAACCAGGACCATCCTACCGGTTAGTACCCTATAGATGGGAAGGTAGTTGGACACACCTGACTGGAGCTGTGTCAGGAGGATCTTGCGGGGCGCGTGAAGATCATCCAGGATGTATAGTTTTTTTTGGTAGAATGATCAGATTAGGTTGATGTATAGGGACTAGACGTCTTTCTTTTTGAGTTGTGTTTATTTTAATTTGGAAGACTGTACCTATACTAATATTGTCTGTTTGACATTTTATTATGATGGGGTCCATGTACCACTTTTTGAAGTGTAAATACTTTGGATTCGTATTTCAAAAACTATTCCGCTGCTTGTAAATTCTGTTGACTTATTTGTCGTTGTATTACGACTTAAATATTTATCCAAAAGTATTTTCTTCTCTATTTCTTTGTTCCTATGAATTTTTTTTGAAAAAAAAAATACACTCGCGTTGTTAAAAATTGGGGTGTTACAATAGTGGTATCAGAGCTTTGGTTTTGGATTTCTTTGGGGCTGTGGATCCCTTGGTTTAGGTTGCAGGTCAACCTGTAGGTTGGGAGTCGTTATCTGATCATGCGTCAGGGTAATTGGTCTGAGTTGTCAGATCAGGGATAGCTATTATGTGTTGATATATTCGAAAGTTATTTTTGGAATTATCCGAAGTGGTGTTGACACTCTTCTTGATGTTGGTTTTGGGGAAACATTACCTTCAAGAAGGAACGACGTTGCTAGAATGAACGTCAGTAGGGATGATCAAATGGTTGAAGCTACGAATAACATGAATGTTTCCGTTGTTGCACAGACAGCTGCAAAGACTCTACGAGATCTAGAGAAGAGGGAAAAAGAGATCCGTGCTATTAAGTCAAGAGGATTGAAAGATTTTCGTCGTTACCATCCTCCAATGTTCAAGGGTGATGAGAACTCAGAAAAAAGTTGATTAGTGGATTCAAGAAGTGGAAAAGACCTTCTAGATGACGGATTGTCAGGCATTGTTGAAGCAAATCATGACGGCACGAAATTTATGAAATGGTTCCAAGGACACAGAAGCTATGTATTGGTGTTAACTCGAAGATGATGAGTATGGATGGATTAACATTAGACTAATAAGGAATTTCAAGTAAAGATCTAAGTGGAGGATTTTTGTTAAGAAAAATATTAGATGTTTTCCTTGTAGATCTCAGGATGAGACTGGGTGAAGTTTGATAACTGTCAAAGAGATGTGAACATCATGGAATTGTTGAGAAGACGAGGCTTCCTTTTGGAATAGCATTTGGTGCTTAGGTGTCTAGGAAGAGGCTTGTATTGAAGTAAAGGGGCACTGCACGTTAGGGGTAAATATCACCTTGGTTAGATAAAATACAATTTGAGGAATAGTCGATACCTTGAGGGGTAAAGTGGAGCATTCGAGTTAAACTAGATTTGCGACTTAGATTGTTAAGTATGAATCTCATGACGATTACAAGAGTGAGAATATATATTTCTTTGATAAGTGACAAATCTCTGTGTGGTTTAGGAGATGGTAAGTATGAATAGTGATTTTAGATGAAACTATAGACGCATAAGTGTGAATTTTGCGTGATGTCTGGATAAACATAAAGAGTTAAGGCTTGATGTATCGAACCATATGTTACTATTAAATGGAATTGAAAGTACATAATACGAGAATACTTAGAGATTGTAACAATGTAAGCTTTGAGAGTCTATTAAAGGATGGAAATTACTAGGAGAATGTTAATATTTTGATAGGTCGGAGGGATTAGTCGAGATTTGATTTGGGACCCTAAGATGATTGATTTTTAAGTTGATGATTTAAAGTCCACAAGGTTGGATGGAGGACCAAGTAATGCCTAAAACTTTCATAACTGAGGTAGTTGAGGTAGGCAAGGGATAAATAGTTCAAGTTATGGATGAGAGTGTTTGAAGATCTATTAAAAATTATGATTAGAAGAGTTTTAATTAGTGAGATTACTAAGAAGATTAGAGTCAATAATGAAAACGACATGGTATTGTATCTTAAGATGAAATGAATGAAATTAGACGGTGTGATGAGTATTTGGAGATTACGAGGATCAAATTTTAGAATATTATTCAATGATAGAAAGTGAAAAAGAAGAAATGTAACAACTAATTTATGGTTTAGTTGTTGGTCTTGGGAAATCAAGCGTTGAGATTTAAAACGAGTGTTTCAGTGACTAGATGAACAATGAAAGGTATGTGGGTCTTTGAGATATTTTACTGCAAATTTATGAGGATAAAGTTATAGATAATTATTTCTTAGGAAATGCTTATGGGGAACATTTGAGAAATAATTCTTTAGGACGTTCGATTGTTAGGATTGTTCAGTTTGTATCTCGGTGAAGGTTGAGAAGGAATAAGAATCCAACGAGTGAACCAAATTTTGGAAAATGTGCCAAGAAAACTTGTTGGAGCAGCACATAGAGATGTGGTTTATGACAATTAAAGATTAATGAAAGGAATTATCCCACCTATAATTCAGACATTATTATTATTATATAGGGAAGAATTGAGCATGAAATGGAAAAAGTTTGGTGGGAACTAGTAAGGCTTGATTTATTGAAATCATTATAATGAGGAAAGACGAAGTATGATGGCAGATGAGCTAAGCAAATAAAGGACTCTAGATATTGACCACATGGACGGTTGAATGACGGTAGAGGTGAAAAGTGGTTTGAGATATATTTTGGATGTAGAATATTTCATATGAAATGTGAAAATTAGGAGGAATTAAGATTTTGTTTGAATCGTTGAAGGAATTCTTAGGGACCAAAATAACAAGCTTATTCGAAGGAAGGAAAGTTTAATAGTAAGACGAAAGACAAAAGAAAAAAATCAAGTTAGGGCAGAGGATACTTTGAGATATAATGCACAATAGTGTGTACCAATTGTGGTTGTCAAAGAAGAGAGCAATTTCTAGAAAAAGACATACGAGTGTAAGCTAAGTAATGATTTCAAAATAATGAAGATGTATCAAGGTTCGAGGTAGAAATTTAAGGTTTGTATAAATGGAAAAGTGATGGAGTGAATACAATGTGTTTGACATGTCGTAATGGAAATATAATCATCAAGCTGCAAATAAAGGATGCGGCGAAATGGAGAAGTATCAGAATGAATGCTGGCAGTAGATGTAGTAAAATTATTTTCGAGTTTGTGTAGAATTGCGGAGTATGTAAGAAATTGTCTAGTGAAGCGTGAATTTGAGGTGTTAGGCATGAGACAAATGTAGGCCTTGATCTGTGAATTAAATTCAAGTTGGATTTTGTTGGAAATGTGACTCTTGAAATGAAGTACTAAACTGAAAGGAAGTTTGTGTGTCCTAAGTAGTATAGTCTTTGGCATGATTTCGAAAATATTTGAGGAAGCTTGGATCACCAAACAGAGGTGGGAATGGAATTATTAAAGTTATAATTAGATCAACATTTTGAAGTGTACACTACGGTTTGACGTAGTTGTACGACTAAAGAAAAATCGAGGATTTGTGGACAATGGATAAATTTAAGAGTTCTCGGCGATAGTGATTGTTTTGTGCTCAGTGAATTGGGGTCATACACAGTGTTTCGGTTTGTTACCAAATGGATGTTTCGTACCAAGTGAACGTATATAAGGCTATGTGACATAACTATGGGCGATTGTACTTCGTCGATAAGATTAAAGTAATAGGGAAATACAAGAAACTCCGTGGACCTTGAGAAGATTGTTTGACCGCTTGTGCATTAGGATAACCTCAAGTGTAAGTCGCAAGGAGCGCTATGACAGTTCGGTTAAGATAGTCTAAGCCACCATCATGGTTGTTGGCTATTTATTGACAAATTGAGGGACTAATCATCCTTAATCTCTTGTTGATAGTAAACAAAATCATGTTGAACGGTACGGACGAGTCTTACCGACTATGGGTGTGTAGAGTTATTAAGCACCCTATGAAAACGGGTAGACAACACTTTTTCGAGTAGGTCGGGTGAAACAAGTTGTGACTTGTATGTTGAATTCAAAGAAGGAAAAATTCAAGTCAATGGTTGATTTGTTCTTGTTGCATTAAAAACACACTTAGAGCAAGTGTACTTTATCGCAAAAGTAGTATAACAGATTATCCTATCCACATGCATGGATTAATTAACAAGTAATAAACTAATTAAGATTATTTATCATTTATACTAACAATAATAGTTGAGTTGTTATAGTAACGAAGTATTCAAATAGCAAATAATAATAAAAAAAATAATAAAACATAAAGTTGTAAATTAATGGAGATAAGATAGGGTGACAATATTGGTTGAAATTGAAACTTTGATTACCCCATTCTATTTCTATTTGTAATTCCTTTCTTTTGATTCACTTATCAATCCACTTCCTAAAACTATTAACCGTTTAGTCATTCATGATTAATATTATTTTGTCTAAATTAACTCTTTGTTTGTTCATGCAAAAAGTTTAAATTCAAGAAAAGCATATAACATAAAGTGTTCAATGATTGAAAGACTAAAATTAAGTTTGGTTATGCAATAATTTATAGTTTCAATTATTCTTTAGATCCACCAATTAATTACAATATGATACTAAAATTAAGTTTGATCATACAATAATTTATAGTTTCAATTATTCTATAGATGCACCAATTAATTACAATATGATCACTAACAACTAGTTGATTAAGTACATACAAAGAATGATGAATTCAAATATGTAATTAGAACAATAGAAAAATTTAGTTGAATGATAAAAAGTATGATTAAATATGTCTTTTGTCCTTGCAATTTTAATTTTTTTATTTATTTACTTATTTTAATTTTAGTACTCGTAAGTATTTTTGTTTGGTTAACATCCTCGCAAATATATTTTCATTTTAAAACCAATTTCTGTTAAAAAAATTATAACACTGTTAAAACATAATTATTTTTTAACAAAAAGAGAATCCAAATTTAATAAAATTATAACATTTTTTTAACTTAAAATTAATCTTAAATGTTTCAGTCTTCGTCTCTAAATAAACTTAAATGGAATCTTCTATCGTTTCAGTTATCTTCTCATCATAATTCTCATTACCGTCACCAATATCTTCATCTATTTAAGATTTATCACCGTATTTAAATTCATTGTGACCATAATTTTTTTCTTCGTTTGACGGTACTTATTAGATAATGGTTAGTTCTAGAATTAGCTCTGAATTCTGAAGAAAAAAAAAGAGAGAAATTAACAAGAATAAGTAGGAATCATAACCATAAAATAGACAAAAAAAAATAGCCTCTTAACATAGTTTAAATAATGAGTTTATCAGGTCTCATTTAAGAAAGGTATTGTTAATTACAACCATTATAAAAAGAAGAAATCAAACATAAAAAACTAAACAAAAAAGTTAAATTTCCTACTTCATATTTAAAGGAGATGCACAAAAGATATTCAATGTCATATATAGAAACTTGGGGATGCTTAGACACATGTTTTAGGAGAATTGATTTTTTGTCAATGGAAAGGCTTTCGTTAGATAACTTAAGAATTTTTTTAAGCCCACAAACCTTCTGGTTGTCACTTGAGGCTTGTCAATTTCTTTTCATTTTGATGATTTTGACAAAGTTTAAATTTAATACTCAACAATAAATGTAAACAAATCACTGAAAATCGGTGCGACAAAACGTCAATACAGGCACAATGGCCGTAACAAAACCTTCTTCGTAAAAATAAATAAATGAGGATATATTCTATATTTTCAACTGCGAAAAAAAAATACATTTTTAGAATAGATCAAAACATTACTTTACTTCTTTCTCTAATTCTAAACCTCTCTCATATATCTACTACTGTTATACATTAGATAATAGTACATACAATATTATATATGGTTTGTGTAATGTTGTGATTACTTCACAATGCGACAACATCAATCCGCAATGCAATACTCGTAACGGTTGAAGTCGTCGCAAAATCTTTAACACAGCCAACAACGAATGCTATTTGAAACCTTGAGAATTTTACGGAGTTATATTACAAATTAACGAAAAATACTTAGAGCAATCATATAAAGTTCATTAAGCAATCAAATTTACCAACATTTTATAACTATCGCAAAAAAAAATTAAAATGATACAGTTTATACAAATAAAATTTAAATCTACTATTCATTTTATGGGAGAGTTCACACTAGAAGTGGATTAAAAGAGTTGTCAAAACGAAGAGGACAAAAATTGTTCATGGCATTTATTAATCTAGCTAACATATGTTTTTGTTTTTTTTGACATAACCAGACATATGCTTGTTTTTTTCTGAATTATATTGCTCACAAGCTTTTAAATGGTGTCGATAAACTTGTAAATTATGCCATGAATTAATTGAGACTTGTAGTTTTAGGGAACAGAAAAATTGGTACCACTTATGTGTCATGATGATTGAGACTTGTTATTTACGGTGGTACAATTTATTTTGTCGAAGTTTTGCTGCATGAGTTTAAGGAAAAGAAACAGTGCAGCGTCTAAGTGGGCCTAAAGTTGACCCACACTAATAAGGTTTGTGGTTCCGAAATGAGACCACAAATGTGCAGTTTGAAACTCTGCTGAACAATAGAACATGGAAAATTTTTATTTCACACATCTAAGGTTAGTTCTTACACCCAATAAATCTAGTGAACTCCCAAAAATGCCATTGACATATTTTCTAAAAGAAAAGTCTGATACAACCATGAGTACTATCTCCTATTTTGTCGTTCCAGATTTTTCAAAATATAAAAAACTTGAAACAAATATATGTTTGAAAATTTTTACTTTTCAAAATTTGAGATTTTTGAAAAGTAAAAATTCATTATAGATATTTGCTCCGAGTTTTTCATCGGCTGAAAAATTTGTAACTCATAGTTTCTCACGAGATGTTGTTTTTTAGTCTTTTGAGATAGTATTTTGATTAATTTAGTGTTGAATTTAGAGTTATTTTAAATAAATTGTGGTTTTTGGAATTATTGAATTCAATAAGATGTTTATGCTTTTATTTCATTAATTAATAGGACACTTTTCAAACTTTTGTTTTGGTTGATTGATTAAGCAAATTACTAAGATTTGCGAAAGTGAAAAATACAAGAAAATAGGTTTGAATTGTGTTTTTTTTAAAGAAAACTTTTTCGTAAAACAAGTTCGAGTTACAAACTTAAAATAACTTTAACAAAATTAAAAAGATAAGGAAAAGATATCGTAAAACCAATCGTAAAACAAGTTCGAGTTATGAACTTAATTAAAGTAACTTTGGCAAAAGTAAGAAGATAAGGAAAAGATACCGCAAAAGTAATATATTATGGTTCACTATCAACACATTAGCTACATCTAGTCTCTTCAAAGGATTTAATCCACTAAATCAAACTGATTTTCACAAGCACTAGAACATCTACTAGTCTCATAATTATGTTCTAATCTTCTCAAACTTCTATCTTCATCCAATCAAGCTTTTGAGGTTGCAGTCACAACTGGTCCAGTTAAAGAGATGAAGATTTGAAGTATATCTAGATAACTCTTACAAGAGGATATTGTAATGTAAACACTCGGTAAAAACACTAAGATTATTTTAAGAACTTTTGCTTTTGTATTGTAAAGGATTGTTGCAAAAATTAGTTTCCCTCATTATGCATATATTTGTATTGCACCTTTCTTTATACAGAGAAATTTGATGCCATTAGAGTTTCTGACCAATGTAGGAACTGTTGCGCATATCTCGTACATAACATAATTGTTGCACCATTAGTCAGATGTCTTGAATCTTCATATTTACTCTTTGTCCTTTCTTAGCTATAATGATTTAGTGCATCTTGATCATTATGTCACGGAAATCAAAGGTTGTATGCATCACAGGATTTCATCACATTGTTGTGGATGTTTAAATAAAATGTTGAAGTATTGACTTATTCTTTGGTCCGGGATCAGAGGATTGTCTTTTCACAAAGCGTTGACCAAAGGATCAAATTTGTCTATAGTTGCGTTTAACAGATGCAATCGTATCAGAGTAAGCGCTAAGGCGCATTGATCATGTTGGAACCAAGTTGGTCCCTCGTACAATTCATTGTGTATTTTGATGTTAACAAATGTATTTTGTGCGAATAATCTATTGCACTAATGACTTCATTAATTGTGCAGAAATTAAAGTAGGAAAAATGGAGGAAACCACCAGAGGATACGACTAGAGGACACCACCAAAGGATACCACCAGAGGAATTCACCAGATGATGTAAAAAGGTTGGAGGAAACAAAATCAAATCATTCAAATCCATGCACTGGAAAAGTCCGCGCATCTGTCTCTAATAGCTTGCTTTTAGTAGTTCAGCGTGTTTCATCGTCTACCTCTAAAGATCCAATGTGCCTCTGAAGATTCTGCGTGCCTCTGGAGTTTTAATGACTCTGATGAACAGTAACTTCAACATGCCTCTAATGAACAATAATTGTAAGATGATTGTGATGAACAGTAACTTCAGCATACATCTAATGAACAATAACTTCAGCATGCCTCTAATGAACAATAAATTTAGCATGCCTGTGATGAATAGTAACTGATGACTCTTCATCATATACATATATTTCATTTTTTTAGTCTTATTTATCTTGTATTCATTAGTTAATTTAAGGAATTACTTGATATATTTTTTTGATTTTAGTTCTTTATTTTAATGAAATTCTTATGTTCCTATTTCCTTGATTAATTAGAATTTTTTTTGTAGTTTAGTGTTGTTTCTTTATTTTAGTTCAGTGCTCAATTTTGGTGAGAAATCAACATGACCTATATGGAGCATTGCAGCCATATCTTGAGTTGTAGATGTCCAATTTGAGTCAAATCAAGTGCAAATGAAAGCTAAGCTCCATAGCTACAACGTTCATGAAGACACCAAAACCCAATTTGGAATCAAAAGAGAAGGGACATGCATAAAACGTCAAATAGAAGAAGTTGTGCGCCTGAAGCGCAACAGCTGCGCCTGAGGCGCAATTCTGCACTAATGAATATGCAAGAATGCGCTCGAGGCGTGCAACGCACATCATAACATATTAAAACACATTTTTCTCAATTTTAAGGTATCTTTTTGGCTATTGGGAAGTTGAGAGACTGGTGCCCTAACAGAGAAACTTAAAGACAACCGTTTCTAACACCATTAGAGATATTTTATCAAGAATTATTCATGAATTTTTCTTGTAATTCTTCTCTAATCTCTATCTTTTCTATGTCATGAGTAACTAAACCTTATTTGTTAGGGATGAGTGTAACAAAAGGAAACTCTTATTTTTCTGATTTGATTTCTAGTTATATGAATGAGTTTATTGAATTATTTTTCTCATCTCTATGCTTAATGTTTTTTATCGCTTGATCAACCTTAGAATATTATACGATTCGTATTTTTAAACGGGAGTGGACTTTATGAATGCTTGAGATGAGAAATTCATGATATTGTAGTCTAGGGATAGATGCAGATCATGAAACCAATTAAATTACTTGCAATGACAATAGTTTAACAAGAGAATTCTTGTACGGTAATGCTTAATTCTAATTTTAAATCTACTAAAGAATAAATGGTTACTTTGGAATTAAATGTTTTGTCACTAAGACAATAGGGCAAGAATAATAAAGAGAATTCAATGATAATTCAATAAAGGAATTCAGTAACTAGGATCAAATTAGACACCAATGTTGAATTCATAGTGAAACTTATCCCTGACATTTTTCTTATGATAAAGGATCAATTTGTTAGTGTTGTTAATTTCAAATATTATTTCAATCAATTTGGAATCTTTTTGTTCAATTTAAGTAATTAAATATAATTCGATTGTAAAACACAATGCTTGAGTTCGACACTCGGTACTAGCATTTTATTATTACTTGCAACGATTCAGTACACTTGCTGAAATGCTACAAAGTTTTTGGCGCCGTTGCCGGGGATTGACATATAACTATTCTGTTATAATTTATTTACTTAATTGCAATTTTTTGCTTTGCAATAAAACTTTTATTTTATTTTTAATTTTGAAAAAAAAATAGTTTTTCTTTTTTTTTTTCTATTTTTATTTGTTAAGTTTACTAATGTCGTGTGCTAGTGGTTTGTCACTTCTTTGTTTGACATAACTATTTGCTATAAAGCATAGAAGATTGTAATGATGATATTCTACTAAGATTATATAGAGAGGGTGATACTTGTCTTATATCTGCAATAAAACATAATTAAGGGACAAATCTTGAGAAATACATTTTTAAAAGATGACCTTAAGATCCCTCAGATGCTTCCTTTTAGGTGTGACTTTTACGGAGAAGGACGTAGGAATGAAACTAGTTTTGGTGACTATGTCGCACTATTAGAATATGAAGATTTATTGGTCAAAGAAGCAGAAGACGACGAGTGTTGAGGCATTTATGCCACCTTGACAATAGTTGAGGCATCAAGCTAATGACTTTAATGAAGCGCTTCGTGGGAGGCAACCCACAGGTAGAGGTAACTTTTATTTTTGCAATCTTATTTTTGTTATTTGAATTTGTTTCTTTTTAATTGTGTGTAAACATGCACTATGATGAAGAATTGTTAACAACTTGCATTTGGTCTTAAGTTTTCTTTTTGGGAATTTGAAATTTAAATTCTATTTCTTTGCTCATATCATTGTTTAATTCGATGAGTTTCACTAATGCATGCATTAATGATTACTCCTTGGTTGTCAAGGTCTCACTTGCCATTTTTTAAATAATAAATAACTTTTGCAGTAACATGTTTGACATTATTTTGACAATTCATACTCTCTTATTATCCTAAACGTGAGCTTTTAGGCCTAAACACTTCAATTATTTGTTGTGTGATTATCCTTTCAGAACTTGTACTAATTATGACTTGCATCACTTGTAATTTATGCATACATTGAGACAATTTTGTTTGGTCGTTTGAGCCTTTTTAACTATCCTATGCAAAATTTATCCTTTGCTAGCCCTTTTGAGCTTTCCCTTTCTTCCGGTTACTAGCCACATTACAAGCCAAAGATCTGACTTTAATTCAATCACCTTACTTAGAGGTAGGTAGGAAAACTTTTGTTTCGTCTTGGTAAAAGTCTAAGTTTTGGGTTGCTCATGGGATAACAACTTTTTAAGTTTGGGGTGATGATTCTCAAAATAAAATAAATAATAAATAAAAAAATTAAAAGAAAAAGAAAAAGAAGAAAAAAAAAGTTCAGTTTGTGTACTTTGATAAATCACATTTTCTTAGTTCTTTTGTCAATGTTTGAGAATCTCCACAATGAAAATGTGAAGGAAAAAAAATGGTAGAATAATTTGAAAATGGGTACCTAACTCCAAGTAGTAAAGCCTACTATTCCAAAATATATTATCCTTTACCTAAGAAAAATTACAATCTGAAAATCCTCCAAAAGTGTATATGTTTGTTGTATTGTGATTGCTAACTAGAATTTTTTGCAAGCCTATGGTAGCTTATACCAAAGTTTGGTTCAAAGTGAAACTCATCCCTGACATTTTTCTTATAAAAGATGATCAATTTATTATTGTTGTTAATTTCAAACATTATTTCAACCAATTCAGAAACTTTTTGTTTAATTTTAGTAATTAAATACAATTCGAGAGTAAAACACAATATTTGAGTTAGACAATCGGTACTACCGTTTTATTATACTTGCAACGATTCAGTACACTTGTTAAAACGTTATCAGTAACTTCAACATGCCTCTGATGAACAATAATTTTAACATGCCTTAGTTGAACAACATTTTTTAGCATGCCGTTGAAGTTTGAAGCCACTATTCAAGTCTGCTTCTGAAGCATATATTCCGCTGACTATGAAGACTGCAACTCATTCTAGAGTGTTGCCTCTAATACGCAGTACGCTCTATAATTTCATTGACTTTGATAATACCAAAAAGGTGAAGTTGTCTATGCCACTAATTCTAAGTCACGCAACTTTGCATATGCATCTGACTCTAATTGTTCAAGCATCACAACATCTGATTCCAACAACCAAGTCAATGATTATGAAAAATAAAAGTCAACGACTCTAATGAAAAGTCAAAAGCTCTGATAAATTGAGAAAAATATTGGATTGAACTTATCGTATTCTTACTTCTGAAGATCCAAGAACAACCTGAGATTTGTTCCCGCCCAAATCCAATCTAGCGTATAAAGGAAGATCAATTTGCAAACGTAATCTTAACAAATGGGCACAATTTCTTTCTAGGAGAATTGCTCATATCAAATTGAGAAATAAAAGATTTCTTAACAATCATATCATTAAGATCATATCAATTAAAATTATATTTAGATATAATCTTTGTTGGCCAAGGTGAATTTGAGATACGATTTAGAAACTCAACAATTAATTCACAAACCCTAGTTTCATTTATAAACAGTGGATCAAGGCTAAGAAAGAACAACACAAACCAACAAACTCAGAAATCCTAAAATCAAAGTTAATCAGAAAACCTCAAGAGCTCAATTTTTTCCAAGTATTTAGAGTTTAAGGTTTTAAGTTATAGCAAAGCACTTGTTCAACTTTATATTATTTAGGTCTTAGTGCTTCATTGTAAGTTTGAAATATCATTGCATTGAATCTACTTATCAGAAGAAAACCCTAACCAATTCCAATCTCTTGTAACCCATTCCAGTAGTAGTTTTAGTTTGCCTCTAATAATTTGTAGGTTTCAGGTTGTGTATAGAAGACTTGACTTGTAGGGTCTAGGTGTAGTTTGCCTCAAAACGTCTTGAGGTTCATGTTGTTTTGAGAAGACTTACTTATAGGATCAGATGCTATTGTAATTCAAGTTTTGAATTATTGGATAAATCCTTCATATGAGGGGAGTGGACGTGTAGCTACTAAGTTGGTGGTGAACCAAAATAAAATCCGATGTGTTATTTTTACGTTCGCTTTGTCTATTTACGACAACATCTGATTAGTCCAAACAACTAAGTTACCAAACCAGAATCATAATTAAAATTAAGAAAATAATTTTAAAATTAGACAAACATAATTCAACCTCCCTTCTTATTTTTGCTCACCTTTAATGACATTAGAGCTTAGTCTCAAGGTTGAACACTTTACTATGTTTAAGGCAAGATCCAAGTGTTGAGACAAACTCTATAATTTAAGTTTTGATGAAAATAAACAAAGGTTAATTAAGAATGTTAATTATGATTCTAAATGTTATGTTAATTTAACTTGTGTTTTTGAGTGAATTTAATTAAGAGCAGAATCAAGCAAATACAAGAAAAGACAACAACAAGATCATTCTGCATCATAACAGAGAATGATCTTCAGCTTCAACAAATTATCCATCACAGCAAGTTGGTCAAATCTTTTCTATCCCTGTGATAAAAAGTCTGCTCTAGAAATCATTCATATCTAATAAGTACATGGCAAGGAACAAGTACGAATAATCCAGACTCAAAAAGGTTATTTGATCGCAAAGATCAAAGGACTCAAAGACAGACAAAAATCATGACGATCTGCATGTTCCAAAATTCAAATGTCAAGAAAGTTTGATCAATCTGGGCATACGACAAGACAATAACAAAGGAAATCCAGAACGTTTAAAACGGGAACTCCATAATGATTATTGAAGCTCAAGAAAGTTCAAACTGATAAACCAAGAACGTTAACCATTCTCCGTTTTTCTGCACATCAACAATAGCCTTGTATTCTCTCTGTTTCAGTCTGCAATTCGTTCCTAATTCTTCTCCAACCTTCTCTAGCTACACTCAAGACTCAAGGCAGATAATGTACCATCCAAGATCAATGAAGAAACGTCAAAGAAAGAACAGAGATGCTTTAAATACTAAACCATTTAAAGTCAAAAAGCTATTTCAAAGAAGGATTATTTTTATTCTAAAATAATGTTTCAGTCAAAAAGCAAAGTCTATCCAACAGCTCTTGTACCTTCATTCAAGTACATCTACAGCCTATAAATTCAAGTGCTAAGTAATCAACAATATACAATCACACTTAAGCTTGAAATTCTGCAAAATAGAGGCAACATCATTTTCTGCAATTCGCGAAACAACCACTGCTGCACATTCACATATCAGCTGCGAAATTGTCATTAGATACTCTGTAAAGAATCTATTCTCAAACAAGAGTTGAGCAATATCAGATTCTGTCAAATTCAATCATTTGTAAAAACTCAAACTATAAGAGTTTCTTTATAGTTTGTTTAAGATTGCTTCCTATCAAGGTTAGATAGGTGTTGTAATTGCTTTCTGGGTGGAAAGTAATTAAGGAAGAAATAGATTAAGGTCGATCTATTCTAGGTGTTGTAAGATTAAGAAGGCTCTTCATTTTAAACACTTAGTGGAAAATCTCACAGTGTGAGGACTGGACGTAACCCACGTTGGCTGAACCAGGATAAATCTTTGTGTGGTATTCTCTTTCCTATCTTCTTCTTTATTATACTGCATTGATCAATTAAGATAAAATAGAAACTGATTTTCTGCTAATTTAAGAACGTTCTCTGTTTTATAACATAAACCAAGAACGTTCTCCGTTTTCTGTTTCATAACCAAGATCATTCATGAGTTATTTTCTTAAGTTTTAACAGGAATTTTTAAAAGGCATATTTACAATTCAAACCCCCATTTCTTGTAAATCGACATTGTTACTTCACCAAGGATTCATCATGCCTGGATTCAATTAAGAAGCTACTGAAGGAAACATCAACAGACCATCTCTGTTTGATGGGAACAATTAGAATATTGAAAGGACGAACTGAGGAGTTTGTTTATTTCACAAGATCTTGAACTTCGGGACTTGGTTGAAGATGATTACACTTCTGCAACAAAATAAGATGGTAATGAAATTCGAAGAAAAATGATGAATGATGATCAGAAGAATATGCACAAGATGCATCATAAATCCAGAACATTCATGATAATGCAGTCACTTTCAAGGAGTTTGACAAGTGCACCAACAAGAAAACAACAAAAGGGATTTATTATAATTTGATTCTGACTTATGTATCTTACTCTCATTTCCTACTTATAATTATATCACTTTGTTTTAAATGGATCTTAAAAGTGCATTCTTAATGGTTACATTAATGAAGAAGTATATGTAAAATAACCCCCACAATTTGAAAGCCTATAGTTTCCTAATCACGACTTTAAGCTTAAGAAATCACTATATGGTCTAAAACAAGCACCTAGAGTTGGTATGATAGGTTAAGTAACTTCTTACTTGAAAACGATTTTATAGAGGCTAGGTTAACACTAGTTTATTTAGGAAGTCAATAGAAAATGACATTCTTGTTATTCAAATTTTATGTTTGGTTCTACTATTAGCATCCTTTGTCAGGAATTTCAAATGAGTATAATGAGAGAATTGAAGTTCTTCTTATGAATAAAAAATTTAGAATGGAATATACATTCATCAGATTAAGTATACAAAATAGCTTCTCAAGAAGTTTAAGATGAATGATTTTAAACCTATGGTTACACCAATGTCTCTCACCTGCTCACTTGATAAAGATGAATCAGGAAAAAGTTGACCAACACAGCTCCTCTCCTCTCGTGAATTCATACATTTGTTATCAATATATGGACAGCTATCTCTCGAGCACCTGTCGAGCCTTTTTCATCCTTCACGAAAGGAAGAACATAAAATTATTTTTCCTTTTCCATAGTATTTTATCCTTCACATAGATTTGAACTCGGTTCCTCCTATTCTTTAACCCTTAACTCAAACCAGTTGAGTTACCCACCCATCTTGTGGGTTTTAAAGGAATTTTTTTTTCTATTCTAAATAAATGTTATCAAATTCAAATACTTCGGTAGTTGAATATCTCAAAAATAGGACCGTTATAATTAATGAATTCATCTAAATGTTGTGCCCTAAGTAACTCAGGAAACTTAAAAGTAGAAAAGGAATCAAGAGTACCATACTTAGGAGTGATGAGCTTTTTGTTGGAGTAGTATGTGCAGAACCGATCGATTTCTTCTAGAGAGTGAAGCAAACGAGACAAATCGGCCACATCATCGGTTCTAGGCCTGCTTTTTGAAGGACCTATTGAAGCATGATTGGTTCTTGAGCCTCTTTTGTGAGCAACCATGGTGAAAGTGAAGGTTTACGGATTTGGGGAAAAATTTGGGTTTTTGGGTTTGAGAAATTTGATTTTGAAATGACAATTGTGAGTTAAGATTGATCTTAGATGCAATGGATGTTGATATACTAGTTGGGTAACTTGTTGCAAGTAAGAGAGGACAGGATTTTTGGAAGATATGGAGATGAAGACGGCTATATTCGAATACGGAAATGCAGAAAATAACCTAAAAAATCATGAAACAGTTTTTATATTGGGGAGAAACGAGAATCTGTATTTGAATACACACTGGTTGTAGTCGAATACAGGTTGTTCTAGAAACGTGTATTCGATTACATATCTGTTGTATTCTAGTACATAATTTTCTGAAAACATGTATTCGAATACGTATATTGTGTATTCGGCTACGATATCAGAATTTTGTTTTAAAACGAAATTTTCACTAAAAAATTAACATGTAAAGCACATATTCATAATTACAAAACACATAAACATCAAAGAATCAATTTTATCAACATATCAAGTGAATATTTTAGATCTTGAAGATAAATGACTTACAAAGTATAAGTACCTTGCATTAGAGATCGTTTTTCATTTAAAATGCCAAGTTCTCTTCGTATCTTGTAGAATGAGTCTTTAGGTAGTAGCTTTGTGAAGATATCTGCTAGTTGATTGTGCGTATCCACAAATGTTACTTCAACATTGCCTTTGAGTGCATGATCTCTCATAAAGTGATGACATATATCAATGTGTTTAGTTCGAGAGTGCATGATTGGGTTCTTCGAGATATTGATTGCACGGGTATTGTCACATCTTAATGGGATGCATCCGAGATCAAGTCCATAGTCATATAATTGTTGCTTCAGCCATAGAATTTGTGTGCAGCAACTTCCTGCTGCTATGTATTCTTTTTAGCAGTACTTAGGGCCACACAAGCTTGCTTTTAACATGACCATGATACAAATGCATATTTATCTACATATGTTCCGGAGCCCATATGAGTTGCACTATCTTTGATGTTTTCCATCTCAAACATTTTTAATAGTTCCTTGCAATATTTTACTTGATTTATGGAGATGCCATTCTTAAGTTGCTTGATGTGGAGTCCAAGAAAATAATTTAACTTTCCCATCATAGACACTTCAAATTCTCTTTGCATCATTAATGAGAATTCTTCACATATTTCATTATTGGTTGATCCAAATATGATATCATCAACGTAGATTTGAACTAGTAAAATATGATCATTAGGTCTTTTAATGAATAATGTCTTATAAACTTTACCATTTTCAAACCCCCGTTCACATAAGAAGTTACTTAGCCTATCATGCCAAGCTCTTGGAGCTTGTTTCAAACCATAAAGAGCTTTCTTTAATTTGAAAACATGTGAAGGATTCTTGAAGTCTTCAAAGTCCGGTGGCTGTTTGACATATACTTCTTCATTAATGTAACCATTGAGAAAAACACTATCGACATCCATCTGAAACAATTCAAAATTTATAGAACAAGTATAAGCAAGTAATAACCGAATTGCTTCTAACCTTGCTACAAGAGAAAATGTTTCATCAAAGTCAACCTCATCTTCTTGATTGTATCCTTGAGCAACCAACCTTGCCTTGTTACAAACAACTATATCATTTTCATCTAGTTTATTTTTAAACACCCATTTGGTACCAATGATGTGTTTATTTCCAAGATTAGGGACAAGTTCCCATACTTTGCTTCTTTCAAATTTGTTTAGTTATTCTTGCATGACATTGATCATCTTTAAGTACTTCACCAATCTTGGAGGGTTCTATTTGAGAAATAAATGCCATATTCAAGCAAGCATCTTGGAGTTTGAGCCTTGTTGTCACTCCTTGGTTGATATCACCTATAATATTATCAATTGGGTGATCTCTATGGGTTCTCCATTCCTTAGGAAGATTATCATTTTGATCTTGTTGCTTAATGTTGACTTCATTCTCTGGATTTAGTTGATGATCTTGATTGTCTTTGCTTGTATCATCACTTATAAAATCATCATCATCATAAGAGATAATTTTGTCCTCTTTCAAGGGGTTAGTTTCATCAAATGATATGTGCATAGATTTTACCAATGATCTATTCTTTCTCTCAACAACTCTATTTGTTGAGGTGCTCTTGGTGCAGAAAAATTATGGAAGATTCCATTTTCTTCATAAAATTCTACAAACGAGGCATTTTGAAATTCTCCACCATAATCACTTCTTATTGATACTATTTTGGTTGTTTGTTCATTTTGGACTAGTTTGACATTATTTTTAAATGCTTTAAAAGCGTCATTTTTATGTGCCAAAAATAAGGTCCAAGTGAACCTTGAGTAATCATCAACAATTACTAGTCCATATGAATTTCCACCAAGACTTGTAGTTCTTAAAGAACCAAATACGTCCATATGTATCAATTGAAGTGGTCTTGAGGTTGATATAATATTCTTGGGTTTAAATGAAACCTTAGTTTGCTTACCCTTTTGACAAGCATCACATACTTTATCCTTTATAAATTTCATCTTTGGTAAGCCTACAACAAGGTTATGCTTTACTAACTTGTTTAAATGATCCATATGGATATGTGCAATTCTTTTATGCCATAGCCATGGATCATTGTTGTCACTTACCATAAGAGATTTCATTTTTAAGGATATATCATCAAGATTAAGTATAAAAATGTTTTTAAAATGCTTACCAACAAACTGAATTTCATTTGATACTTCATTTTGGATAATGCATTCATCTTTGTTGAAAGCAATTTTGTAATCCTTGTCGCAAAGCTGGTTGATGCTAATAAGATTGTGTTTTAAACCCTCAACATATAGAACATCTTCTATTGAAGGAGATGGAGCTGTACCAACTTTTGCAATGTCTAAATTTTTTTCCTTGTTGTTATCTCCATAGATCACATAACCTTTTTATTCAAGAGTTAGAGCTGCAAATTTTGTTTTGTCATCGGTCATGTGTTTTGAGCATCCACTATCCAAGTACCACATATTAGAGGTACTTTGTTTGCATACCTACAAAATAAGATCATGATTTGTTAGGTACCCAAAGTGCTTTGGGTCCTTGAGGATCAATATCTTTCTTGACCCACACATAATGCCCATTTGGAACACCAAAGTTTCTAAAATGACAAGCATTAGGTGTTTGACCATTTAGACCACAATAAAAGCATGTAGGAGTATATTTACTTCTATATGTATGTATATGAGATTTCTTTTGAATAATTTTTTCCTTAAAATGAGGATCTCTTGGCATAATTATAACTTTCTCGTTGGATTGGTCACTTGCTTTAACAAATATAGTTTTATTTATATTTTGTTTATCAAATTTTGAGTAACCAAGAACACTTTTGTCATTTGAATATATTTGCATATTTAACACATTTTCCAATCCAACTTGTCCTTTTTCATATCTTTCAATTACTCTATTTAATTGGACAATTTTGAAAGAAAGAGAATCACACTTATTGCATGTAAAATTCTGTTTTAATTTTTCAGAATCCTTTTCCATAATGTCAATTTTCTTTTGAAGAGATGAGATTTGTCTCTTTTGAGTTGACATTATTTTAAATAGATTTTTACATTCCATAAGTAGTTCTTTAATTGCATTTTGAGCATCATTATATTCAATAACTAATTCACTATTAGTCTCATTATGACGAGGAGAGTCTTTGTTACCAACATCTTCTTCGTCAGATTGATGTGATGTCATCAAGGCAAAATTTGCACATTCGTCACTTTCTGAATCCAAAGATGAACTGACTTCAATGTCCTCCCATGCTATATATGCCTCTTTGAATTCTTTCTTTTTGAGAGCATTTTTCTTGATAGCGTTTGGACATTCTGCCTTTATATGTCATTGTTTCCCACACTCAAAGCAAGTGAAGTTTTGGCTTGAAGTGGAAACATCCTTCTTTCTGAAACTTTTCTTTTAAAAAGTTTTATCGTTTTTAAAAAACTTACCAAATTTCTTTACGAGAAATGTGATGTTTTCATCTTTATCTGAATTTCCATTATTGATTTGTTCTTTTGATTCTGCTTTCAAGGCAATGTTCTTGGTCTACTTTTCTTGACTTTCATTATTTTCTAACTTCCAAGTTCGACTTAATGTTCTTGAAGTTTTCCAAAAAGTGTAGAAAGATAAATTTTTGATAAGCTTTTTCTTTTCAGAAGTTGTTGTTACTTTCGGTTGTCAGGACCTTGTTAATGATCTTAACACTTTGAGGTTTAATTCATCATTAGTGAAGATTTTTCCAAGTGCCGACAAGTGGCTGCATTCGAAATAATTCATATTCTTGAGATAATGTGTTAAGTTTAGAACGTTTTACCTCAATATTTCCTTCATGAGTTACTTCCAGTGTATCCCAGATTTATTTAGCCGTTTTGCAATGTGATACACGAAAGAATTCATCCATTCCAAGTGGTGATTGTAATATGTTTTTGGCTTTCTTATCAAACATCACTTTCCTCTTGTCATCACCTGTCCATGAGGCTTTAATTTTTGTTTCTTCTTTATTGTCGATGACTGTTTTTGGAACATATGGACCATTTTCTACTGCATCCCAAATATCATCTCCTTGTGCCTCAAGATATTCATGCATGCGTATCTCATCCTAGGAATTTAGAAATTAGGTGCTTAGAAATTTTCTTCTTATTTTTAGAGATTTAGTGATTGATTTTTCTGATTAAGACAGTGTATGGCAAAGATAAATGGCAGAAAAATAATGAACACAACGATATTATCCTAGTTCCTCTTATGACCAAGGGTACATCCAATCCTCTTGCACACCACCAAAAGAGATTTTTCCACTATTGTTAGAATATGTACAGATCTCATCCTAGGATCTCTGCTACAAATTTCTAACACACTTCCTAACATAGCACACCACTATCTTATATTACAATACTTAAAGAAAGTACACTACTTTCTTTAAATACAATACAATAACTTTAATGATTTTTTAACAAATGTTCTTGACTAAGAATCTGAGTATAATAGTTGTACAATGATATCAATCCAATAATGTTTCAAGTATACTAGAGAACATTTCTCAATGATGTGAAAATGTAATGCAAGTACTTGAAATATGAAAAATAACTTTGAGAATATTTTAGAAAAATGTTCAAAGTTGTTCAAGGTTTGGTAGTAGGATTGATTGCGTTTAAACTAAAGTTATGGGGTATTTATACTCCATAGACATCACTTCATATCAGTGGTCATCGTTCCTAGAGGTTTGATGAACAAATTCAATGATCGAGAACCATTTCAGAATTGAAAAATTGCATTGTTTCATGTTGTATTCGACTACAGCTTGTGTGTAGTCGAATACACCTATGTAACGTTCAGTTTTTATTTGAAATTTCAACATCGTATTCGAATACGAAACCTTGTATTCAAATACAACTAGGTGAATTTTGCCACTGACTTGTTGTTGTATTCGACTACACCAGGTTGTAGTCGAGTATCAATGTGCAGTCTTAGCTACTGACTTAACACTTGTATTCGGCTACACCATCTCGTAGTCGAATACAAATGTTCAATTTTTGGTACTGACTCAACACTTGTGTTCGACTACACCATCTTATAGTTGAATACAAATGTTCAGTTTTAGCTACTGACTTGTCTGTATTCGGCTACAACACGCTGCATTCGAATACAACATTGCATTTTGCTAAAAATGCTATTTTCAAACATTGTTTATGCATTTTTGACACTTTGAAAATCCTTTTGATGCATATGCTAAAATGAAAGGTTCTCATGTGCATTTGAATTATAAGAATATTATATTGCATCATGTACCTTTACATTATATATCTTCTAATATGTGCGACCATAGTTGACTTTGATTTTTGACTTCTTTTTGAGCTTTGTATCTTTGATCACATTCCTTAGTTTTTGTTTTCATCAAAAACATGTGTTTTATATTTCTTTGGCAACATTTTGTTATCATAAAATTCAACGTTTGAAGTGTGCAACAAACCTCCTTCTTGTACTTGGAATATTAAACTTGATTTTTTGTTTTTTTTTTTTTTTGCACTAAAAACTCAGTAGATTTGACCAATTTAACTTATTTTATCATCTAATGATCAATTCTACAAATATCATATTGAAATCAAAACCATAAAATAAGATAAAATAGAAGGTAAATACCCTCTTAAAATCTTATAAAAATAGATTTATCATGCACATTTAGGGACACATAGTTATGGGGTAGCTTTGACTACTAAAAAAAAATATATGTTTGAAATAAGTAAATATAGTTTTATACTTAGCTACCCCAAATAAATTTTTAGTAAACAATTAGAATAAACAACAAAGTCATAAAATTATTACTTGATTTATATATCTATTCCTATTATTTTGACACTTTAAATCTCTACTGCAACTATAAATAAAACATATTTAATAATAAAAGTTATCAAGACATGACTCATAAATAAAATTGATGATGGTTTTTTTTTTTAAATAGATTAGTTATTTATATTGAAAAATATATTTTAGTTATTATAGAAAGTAAAAATATAAGACTCAACAATATGCAAAACAAATTAACAAAAAAAAAAACAGCAAAACAGCTTCCAATCAAAGACATTCAAACAAAATCCTAGAAGACTAAATAGTTGTGATAATACAAAAACATAACACTGTTGAATGATAAATAAAAATAAACACTAAACAGTGAGAAAAACTCCATATTAACTCTAGAGTTCATCCATTAGAAAATCTCTTAGATTTTGAGTTAAATTTTTTAGAATTTGTCATGTATAAATAGTTTTCTTGATAAATTAAAGAACATCAAAAAATATTAAAACAGAGATAAAATACTCTATTGTTACTATTAATATTTCTCCTTTCTTACTAATAAATTAACTACTAACATTCGCGTGGATATGAAAAGAAAATGATTATTTATAACCTAACATATGTATTCATATTCATATAGTAATAGCAATTTGATTAACCATTGGTTTTTCTAAATTGAAAGCAGGGAATCTAGCTATAATTGCTTTTGGCTAAGTGAACAAAAGGAAAGGTACTTTGCTTTAATTAGTATGCTGATTTTATGGAGGACTGCATCGTTTAAGGATTATTATTTGGTAATTGGTATTTCGTCTTGAGACCAACTCAGTCTCGTCCTTATTTCATTACGTGTTAGAGTTTGAAATTTGACCCGATCAAATATTAAAATTAGGTAAGAGATACATCAAACACATCATTCGGTTACTTTCGCATTTGAGGAATCAAACTTTGTTCTCTATTAAAATATATATGTAAAGCTGTAGATAGTATTTAAAACCATATCTTGGAGATGGTTCATTGGCAAGTGTAATTGAAATACAAGTTTTGTTTTCTTAATTAAATTGGTATAAGATCCCTTTTTCTTGTTTGTAAAGTGGCTAATTATTCTTAATTGTAATGAGTTTTAATACCATTTTTGAATGTGATTTGCTTATAAAAAACATCACGAATTCAAGAAAACATAAATTTACATCAACCATCTTAAAGACTTAAACAATATAAAATGATAACAAAGAAGTACAAAAAATTAATCATTACAAATATAAAATTGATACACAAATATTATGTTTTAATTAAATACTATTATTAATTTTGAAATTCATATCATCGTAAAAAATAAATACAAACATTTAATTACAAGTATTGAATTAAAATTAATGGTTAATATATTGTCATATTAAATACAAATATCTCGTGCTTTTTTTTAAAATAAAACTAATTAAAGATTGCATGACATTTTTTAAGACATTAACGTGATATTTGAATTTCAAAAAAATAACCTTTTTACTTGATATATATATATATATATAATATTTTATTAGATTTTTTACGTCATATCATATCATTGGAATTATTATTATATAATATAAGTTTTAAATCTTTAGAATATCTTCAGTGCAAGTTTTTATTAGTTTTATGGTCAATCTAACAATTATCGAGATTTAAAGTTAATTTTGAAAAGATGCATTTCTATTTTTGATAATAATATTTTATTAATTTTTTAAAAGTTTAAGAGTCCAATTGTATTAATTGTTAGAAATTTGAATATTTGAACATTAATTTTAGATAAAAATAGTAAATGATTATTTTAAAAATAGTTAATAATTTAATAAATAGTATCAATGAATTAGGAAAGAGGTTAACCAATTGGATTTTTTTCTATAATATCCTCTCTTTTTAATTTTTTTTTTAAAATATTCTACTTTAAAATTTATATACCAAATACCTGTTTTTTTGAGCTTTTAAGAGGTTGCATCTGTATTAGTTTAATATTTTTAAAATAACTTAAAATATAATAAATAAATAAATAAAATAAAATTATATTAATAAAATCCAACAAAATACATTAAATGTAAAAAAAAAATAACGATACATCAAAATAAATAACTATATATTTTAATTAATCATGTCCTCCAAAATTCCTCCAATCACACATCTAGGAGGTCGTCAAACTAGTCTAACTCTTTGAATGATTTGAAGTTGTTCTGATTCATTCTCGTTTTGATCACGTTTCTCATCGTCATTTCCAATTATCGGTGATGTATGAAACTCAAACCTTTAATAATTTGTGTGTAGAGTATAGCCACTCCCATCTGTCTCCATATAATTTTGAGCCTCAGAGTTATACATGGAACAATAAATAGCAAAAGTCAACTCAAGAGTTGTGCAATGAGTTCCAAACAAATTAAAAAAAATCTTGCATTCTATCGAGTGACCAAGGGTTTGTATTTCAGGCATTTAATTGAAGGAATATAATACAAAGTCGATATTTAGCAGGAGTATGTGCATGTGGTGGTGGGCTAATAGAACTTCTGTAAGAGTTTGTAGGTGTGGTGGCGATAAACCATAATATGGAATGTATGGTTCGGTACTTAGGTGAGACAATAATAAAACGGTACTATAGGTTGGTGAATGGTTTGTTCTTGTGCGGTTGATTGAGAGTTGAGTGGACACGAGAATATATTGGTAGATGCAAATGTAGATCATGCATATATTGTTCGACATAAATAAATAATTTGGTTAGTTGCCTATACTAATTCATATATTTGGTTCGTTGCTTTTATTTAACTTTTTAATATAGTATTTAGTTTTTATGTATTATTTTATTATTTTTTCAATTATTTGAAAGAAAAAAAATTAAATAATACATAGTCACATCATAGAGATGCAACATTTTGAAGGACCTAAACAAATGAAAACAATGTATGGTTGCATCCTAAGATTGAAAATATACGGCATTTTGGAACAAGTTTGAAAATATGGTATTTTGGATTATTTTTTTTAAAATAGAGTACTATAGGAAAAAAATCCTAATAATTAGTATAAATGGGGTAATCGATAAATATGCAACTCAATATCAGATGATGGTATTTTTACTCATAATTAATCATTTAAGGCATTATTGTTAATCAATTAACATCTGACCAAAATTTAAAAATAACAATTTTTTCTAGTCTTGTGTCTCCAATTTAGTATCTAATCTTTTAGTTATCACTTGATCAATTAACCTAAGTATTTAAGAGTGTTTTAAATTCATATATACATAGATTTTAAGATTCGTAAGTTTTATCGTGCTCCCAACATTATCTCTGATCAACACAGAGGTTTTATCTAAGGAAGACATATCTCTAATTGCATTTTCTTAACATTAGAAGTGGACAACATGATGCATAATAAAGCTTTGGTGGTATATGACTTTGAAAATTGACATTAAGTAAGCTTCTGATACCATTGATTGGACTTTCTTGCTCAAAGTTCTTGCCTCATTTGGTTTTAATTCAATGTTTTGTGGTTGGAACCAAACTATATTACTTTCTGGTATGTTAAAACACTATTGGGATCTACAATAAGAATTAACCAACAAAATAAAAGACAAACAATTTCTCACAATCTCTCTTTTCTCCCTTAATCTTCTTCTGATTTCCTATGAATCTGAATTGCATATCCCTCTCTCTTTCTCAGCAAATATTGCTACAACAACTCTCAAAAACTTACCCAATGCATTTACAGTTATAGTATTTAAAGACAAACTTCTTAACTAACTACAACTAACATTATTATAACTAATTCAATTATAACTAACTCCAAGTTGTTACTGATTTGAGGCATATCTTCATAATTCTCCACCTAGACTCAATATCAGAATAATTTTGTAACACCCCGATTTTTAACAGCGCGAGTGTATTATTATTTTTTTTCAAAACAAATTCATAAAAATAAAGAAATAAATAAGGAAATACTTTTGGATAAATATTTAAGTCGTAACACAACGACAAATAAGTCAACATAATTCACAAGCAGCGGAATAGTTTTTGAAATATGAGTCCAAAGTATTTACACAACAGCCAGTGATACATGGAATCCATTAACATAAGATGTCGTGCTGACAATATTAGTAAAGATACAATCTTCCAATTTAAAATAAACGCAATCCAAAATAAAGACATATGTTCCCTCTATGTCAACCTAATATGATCATTCTACCAAAAGAAAAAAAACTATACACCCTGAGTGATCTCCACGCGCCCCGTAAGATCCTCCTAACATAGCTCCAGTCAGGCGTTCCCGTCTACATTCCCATCCACAGGGTACGAACCGGTAGGATTGTCCTGACTCTCATCTGAGGGCAAAGCCCAAATTTCCACAATAGTTGTAAAGGGTCACCAACCGAAATTAACAGTTAACACATAACATTTAAGTTTTTGAATGCACAAAATAACATTTCCACTAAGCATGCACCTTAAAAGGATTTTCCATATGCTAAAAGTTCATATAATACTTGCTAAATGAAAATGAAGTCAAAATAAGTCTTAAATCAATCAAGTAATAAACAAATGGCCAATCCATTGATGAACCAATTGAACAATCGATCATCTAACTCAAAATAAGAATTTCCACTAAGCCAATCGATTGGGAAATCGATTTAGATGAAGGGTTTTAGTGAAAACTGGACTTTGGGCTTAAATCAATCGATTGGGAAATCGATTGAATGAATAACTGAGCCCCTGTGTTAAAGCCAATCAATTGGGAAATCGATTTCCTGAGGTTTTTCGTGAAAACTGTACTCTGGGCTTAATTCAATCGATTGGGAAATCGATTGAATGAATAACTGAGCCCCTGTATTAAAGCTAATCGATTTCCAAATCGATTTTGTCAAAATGGCTGAGCTCCTGTAATGAATTCAATTGATTGTCAAATCGATTTTGAGGAATAGCTTTTAAAAGAATCGATTTGGGAATCGATTTCCCTGCATGTTTTTCTTAAAACTACATAAACTAACTCAATCACATTCACACACAACTCCAAAACATGAACACTTAGTACAATCATCACAATCACAATGACAACTCAAGTTCAAACACTCAATCATACACTTGAATCAAACACGACTCGTGTGTCAAGCATCCTAATGCAATGCGTATATGCCAAAATGCATGGACTCAGAATTCCAAATCAAAACCCTCCTCGAAGGGCCATAAATCATAATTGCACCGCCTATCGCAAGCCAAAGTACCAATTACCGAGGTGCCACCTATCACGGGTCTGCACGGTTTACTAAAAAGAACGTAAATTGTAAATGTACCGCCTATCACAGGCCAAAGTACTATTTACCAAGGTGCCACCTATCACGGGTCTGCACAATTTACAAAAACGTAAATCATAAATGTACCGCCTATCACAGGCCAAAGTACTATTTATCAAGGTGCCACCTATCACGGGTCTGCACAATTTACAAAAACGTAAATCATAAATGTACCGCCTATCACAGGCCAAAGTACTATTTATCAAGGTGCCACCTATCACGGGTCTGCACAATTTACAAAAACGTAAATCATAAATGTACCGCCTATTACAGGCCAAAGTACTATTTATCAAGGTGCCACCTATCACGGGTCTGCACGATTTACAAAAAGAATGAAAATGCATGAGCATATATTGACTCCATCCACGACAATCGTTAAGCAAATACAGATATTAAAAGATTCCCCATTTTTAATACTCATTTAACTTAAACAATTTTCACAACAAACGTTAAGCAAACAAGACATTAAGAGATTCCCTATTCTTAATACTCAGTTAACTTAAACGATTTTCAAAACAAGCATTAAGTAAACAAGACATTAAGAGATTCCTCATTCTTAATACTCATTTAACTTAAACGATTTTCAAAACAAACATTAAGTAAACAAGACATTAAGAGATTCCCCATTCTTAATACTCGTTTAACTCTAATGGTTTTCAAATTCCACACAAAACAAACTCAAACATATTATCAAATTCAATCCACGGTTCACACCAAAACACATCAATTCATTTCTCCACAAAATCCAACCATACACATATCAAATTTCATAAGCATGAATTATGGACACGTCAAGCTTCATTTACTCAAATTCATACACCAATGGGTTAAATTCATTTTCCGCGAAACATTCATCAATATCACCAAAACCTAACTCTAAGATTTTACCCATAAAGCCTTAAATTCATTTTCCCCAAATCAACACTTTAACCCTAACAAAATTCTTTTCCACACAACCACAGATAAGTCCCTAAATGCAAACTAGAAGTTTGGAAGGAGCCCTTACCTTCACGTTAGCTTTAACATGCGATTACGGTACCGCGAGTAAATCCGGTAAAATCTCCGCTCGCAACGTCGCTTCCAAAGTTGGTTCCCTAGCACCGTAGCGTGGTAGTGAATAACTTTCCCTTCTATTTCTTTGCGAAACGAAGCTTAGATCTAGATGAAACGGGGAGGTTTGTGTTTGACGGTTTTGAAGTCCCTAACACCGTTTTTCTTCGTTTTCGAAACAACGAGGAAGTATGAAGCTGAGAAATCCTTGCTTTCTTACCCACTAAGCCTTGGGTTTCTATCTTTGAACAAAAGAAAGAAGCAAAAATGAAAATGGAAGAAGGAGGAAGAAGGGGGTCCCGCGAGGCAGAGGAAGAAGATGGATTTTGTTTTCTTTATTTCCCTTTTCCTTTCTTTCTTTTTCCTTCCTTTCTATTTCTTTTCTTTCTATTTCCTTTTCTTTCTTTTTCCTTCCTAGCTATTTCTTTTCTTTCTATTTCCTTTTCTTTCTTCTTTTCCTTCCTTTTTCCTTTCACCCATAAGGCATTAAATTCTTCGTAAAGGATTCACCGTACTTAATTTAATTTATTTATCGACGAGTAATTTTAATCGGGCATCAAATATCTTTTTGGTCATATAAACTCCAAAATATTAATAACTTTGGCTAAAAAGCCTCTGAGTTCAATACCAAAATACACTAAAATACATAAAGTATACTTTAAAATTATGGGTCTTACAAATTTCATCAATTTTCTTGATGCCATTGCTTCAACTTTACTCTTTGTCGAAGCCAACTATGTCAAAGCAATGCTTGAACTTAGTTTGTGAAAGTGATTTGGTGAATGCAACCATTGGGTTGTCCTCAGTTGCAATCTTCTCAACTGAAACCTACTTTGAATCAATCACATCTCTTATGCTTCAAGCGCAGATTGGCAATGGCTTAAGCGCGAAATGCGCTTCAGGCGCGCTTTAAACACACAACATCTTATGTCTGGAGTTGAGTGCATTTTTCTCGTCTTTTGAGTCCGAATTTGGTTTTTTAGTGCCTTCATTAACGTTGTAGCTATGGATCATAGCTTTCATTTGCATTTGGTTTGACTCCAATTGGACATTTACAACTCCAGATATGGTTGCAATACTCCATATAGGTCATGTTGATTTCTCACCAAAATTCAACACTGCATTAAAACAAAGTAACAACGCAAAACTCCGAAAAATCTCTACTTAATCAAGGAAATAAGAACATAAAAATTTCATTAAAAAAAAGAAATAAAATTAATAAAATATATCAAATAACTCCTTAAATTAACTAATGAATAAAAGATAAATAAGACTAAAAACAATGAAAAATATGCATATGATGAAGAGTCATCAGCTTGATATAGCCCTTCAAGTTTCTCCAAAAGTTCTTTGGCCGTTGACTTATCTTGCACATTCACAAGAATATTTGTAGCCAAACACAAACAAATTGCACTTGCAACTCTCAAATCTAATTCCTCCCATTTTTCGTTGTCCATTTCCAAAATGTTTCCTTTCAGCGCCTTATGTAATCTAATTAATGGTCTATATAAAAACATATACCATATTGATGAAAAAACACATAAACCATGTTCTTCGACTTGGAAACATAACTTGACAACTATCAGCACTAAATATCTTTTCTGAACAACTCACTTATCCATTCTCATGTCATTTGTTTGATATATTGTGGAATGAAAGATGCTGCTTTGGTAAATTGTGGCGGTTGGAACTGCCATAATATGCTCATTTTATCCGCAACAATTCCCCCATTTTTTTGTTGTGTATGATCTTACTTGTTCTTTGTATTTTTTACCCGCACTACATTTTTTTCTCTTTGGTCTTTCTGGTGAGGTTTTTAATGAGGCAGTTGATTTTTGCTTGCACATTTGTTTCATTGAACTTTAGTTTATTCCTCCGAGCTCTTTTGTTAGAATTTTTATTTTAATTTATTTATTATGGTGTTAAAAATGATATGCATAGTATGAGGTCTTGACCTAATTGGTGTTGGAAAAATAAACAAACAGATAAATTTAAATAACAGTCAAAATACAAAAAAATAATGTGGAAATTCCAAACCGAAAAAATCCACGACCATAGAATAATGCTATGTGGAAATTGTTACAACATATAGACTTATCTCAAATACCCCACACTCCAAATAGAATATATAACTACCTCACAAAACTCTAAAATAAGAGAGAAATAAATATTCAGATATAAACTTAATTTTTTTTTTTACTTATGTTAATTGTAATGAAAAACTAGAGTCATATATATAGTCTTGAAACCATTCTTCATTTATAATTTGTACCGATAATAATAGTGCAAAAGAACTATCATACTTCATCATAAAAAGTATACTCCACTTGAAGCTAATCCACTTCAATAATTTTGTCTCCATTCTGAAACCATGCTGGAAAATATGGTGCAACCTCCATGTTGTTTTATCAAGAAGTTCTTCTGCAACCGTCATAATTTCACTGCACACTTGCGTCAATGCCCATGTGCTAACCTGCTAGCAATACTTCACCATTTTTCATGGCAGTGTGAAAATGCCATGGGGATACACTTCTCATGTTTAGAAAAAATCATTATCTCCCATCACGAGGGAGACTTTGCTAGCATTTGACTCAAAGTCCTTCTCAGATATTTCTTTACCAGGAAAATTATTCTTCACATGCTCATGATTTTCAAAGTTTTAATATTTCATAATTATTCATTGATTTTTCTTCCCAAAAGGCCTACCCTTAGCAACCAACACTGATTTAAACGTCTTTTTCACTTTCAACCATCTTTTTTCAAAAATAATTTTGTTGACAACTTCTTCAACGCTTTAGTTAACTTTCCATATATCAAAACATGTTTGATATGTCCATAGGAAGATAGAAGAGACCATATGAGTTTTAACGTCTTATGTTCATCTTCAATTTTCACTGTGATGACTTCTAATTCAATGACAATACCACTGAGTGTACTTAGATGATTAACTACTTTCATATTTTCATCCATGCGTAAATTATGAATTTGCTCCTTTAACAACAACCCATTTGAGATACCTTTTGCATAAGATAACCCTTCAATTTTCTCCCAAAGCTCTTTGGCTATCGACTGATATTGCACATTCGCAAGAGTATTCTTAAATCTAATTCCTCCATTATGTCCATTGCAAAAATGTTTCCCTTCATCGTCTTATGTAATCTCGGTTGTATCAATACATCTTTTACTTGTATTTTCCACAAGCCAAAATTAATTCTCCCATCAAATTTCTCTATGTCAAACTTAACATCACTTGAAAAGTTTGACATTGTAGCGGTATACAAACTGTAATTTGTGCCACAAAGAACCACTTAATAGTCAAGTCTTTCCTCAACCATGACCAAGCCTAAACAACACTTCTACAATATCTAAATTCTTTTATGATGTGGGAGATCAGAAAATGCTACAATCAAAACGAATACTAAGAATTCTATTTCCCTAGACCGAACAAAAAGCTCTGATATCATATGTTCGGAAAATAAATAAGCAGGATAATTTAAATAACAATAAAAACACAAGAAAATAATGTGAAAACTCCAAGCTAGAGATAAACCACATCCATATAATAACACATGTGAAAAATTTTACATGACATAGATTTCTCTGATACACCCCATGACCCTCGGTGTACACACACACTCCAAAACTAATATTTGAACTATATTTTACAACATTCTAACACAAGAGTATACAAGAAAAGAAAATCATTAGATACAAACTTAAAGTGTTTCTAACTGGTGCGAATTGTAATAAAAAACTAGATTTATATATATAGTCCATAACTCTCTCTTCATTTACAATTCCAAACAATATAAAACTATTTCAATTTCTTCAATTTCAACAAAAACTCAACAATTAAAATGTCACTTCTACCGTGTGATATGGACTTAATGGTTTATATAAAAACATAAATCATATTGATGAAAAAACACAAACCATGTACTTCGACTAGAAACCATAACTTGACAACTTTCAACATTAAATATTCAACTACACACAACATTTATTTTATGCACGACTCACTTATCCATTCTCATCTCATTTGGTTTGTACTACAATTTTAATGTAGGAATCCCATTGGTCACTTTTGATCTACTTCATTATTACTCTGTCTAGGAAAATCAATATTTTGACATAAGGATAAATTTTTACTTTGAATCTTCTGAAAATATAAATGAACATTAATTTAAACTACTAAAACCACAAAACTTTCATTAAATTGTCAAAGAAACATGATATCCATTCTCAACATAAATCAAACCCAATATAAGACTAAATCAAAATACCACAAACTAACAAAAAAAACCTTAATAATACTATAATAGTCTTAATAAATTGACACACCAAATCAAATTAAGTCAAACAAACTAATTAACCATTAATTATATGAATTAATTTCATGTTCTAGGCTTCATTTTCCCTTCATTGGCCATCTTGAAAAGGTGAGCTTGTGTTGCTGCAGCCTTGTTGGAGTGAAGTGATGATGCAAACCTCTCCCTGACTTGGTCAGTTGTGTAAGGGAACTTGTGGTTGACTAAGGAATTGAGAAATGAAGCAGTGCCTTCTCTGTAGAGTTCTCCTAGTCCATCAGTTCTTGTGTTGGAAAGTGCTTGTGGTAAGGTTAGACCAGGACTAAAACCTGGAACACTGTTAGTTATTCCAAATGCATTTCCTGTTGTTCCCCACCAACCAAGAATTCCCCATATGATTCCTGGATGACTCCTCCAGTAGCTGAAAAATCACATAACAAGTTCATATGAATGTGGTCATATATATATTTTATGTGGATGTTCCTCATATAATATTTGTTTTTGAATTGTCCAACTTGACACTAATATCTTTTAATAGGAGGATTAATTGCATTTCTATTAAATATGAAAGGGTATAAAGGTCATTTAAAATAATAATATAACAAACTTTTTAAGACAAAAAAAATTGGATTCTTTAATGTTTTAAAATAAGAATTAATAAATGTACTTTTTATAGAGAAAGAGAGACACAACTCTTGTCTCTAGCTATACTAAAATTAAATGTAGCTTTCTTTTTCTAACAATAACAACAATATATCATGTTATTTGAAACATATATTAAATAGTAGGTAACATTAACATTAATGTGTGAAAGAAACTTACTTGCATGTTCCAGTGAAGGGAGATGAGGAAGGAAAGAAAGGTGGTGAGGGAATTGTAGGAGTGCCTGGATCAATTGGTGTGGATGGATCAGATGGTGGAGTTAGAGTTGGAGGGCTACCACTTGATGGTGGAGAGTTATAGTATCCACCTCTTGATGGAGGGTTTGATGGTGTTGGATTATGTGATGGTGTTGATGGAGTTGAAGGATCATGTGGTGGTGGTGATGGTGATGATCCACAGTTTCTACTGGGTGGTGTTGATGGTGTTGGATTGTAATAACCTCCACCATTTCCATGTGAAGGTGGTGATGAGCTTCCATGAGATGAGGGAGGAGAACTCCTATGTGGACCTGCATTAAATTAAACACATCAATCAAGTTTTCAAAATGAGGTTTAGGGTTCCATCCTGCTATTAACATTTTTCCTTGTTAATAAAATATAAATTTTCTATGAACTTTTAGCTGAACAGATGCCAGCAGGTGTCAACATAGTTGAGATGACAGTTGTTCATAGCGTTGTTTTTGCACTTTCAATTTTATTTTAAAACAATCTTAATACTTACTCTCTTTAACTTTATTTATCAGTAAAAATAGATCAAAGAAAGTTGATGTATATATAAATAAAGTCGAACGAAGTACTATGCTAAAATATCAAACAATGCTTAGCATAAATATTGGAGAAATATAAATTCCACAACGTTAGATAATTACATAGAGAATCAGTGAAACCAGCTGAAGGATTTCCTGAATGTGGATCTGTAGTGTAGAAGTTTTTCTGATCTTCAACAGTTGTGGACATCACAGAAACCACAAGGTTCTGAGAAAGAAGTCCAACAAGCAAAGCAAACATGGAAAATGAAACATAGCTTATTTTCCTCTCCATCTTTTCTAGCTTCTTAGAAGAAAGAGAGTGAAGATTTTGAAGTGGTGTTGTGAAGTGTTGAGCTAGTAGAGAATTATATAAAACAGTTCATACACAGACTGAAGTAAATATTAGCAGGTGGGAAGAGTATATGGTTAGTTGATGTTTGGCAGACTGCATTTACTCAATAGTCAATACTATAAAATTCTCTATTTCTTTATTTTTATTTTTATTTAGAGTGAAAAAATGGGCTGCAATCCAAAATAGAGAAAATCTTAAAATTTATTAAATATTTTAAAAATTATTTTTATTTGTTTATCTCCAATAGTATTAGCTAGATCAAATATAAATTTAATATGTTTTTTTTACCACTATATCAAATTATTGGAGTTTAATATTCACTATCTTATTATTATAATAATGCTTGGTTTTAATTTTTCTGAAATAGCATTATGAAGAGCACATGTCTAAGTCTAACACATATCTATTTCCTTACCTAGGCATTGTTTCTTCCGTTGATAAAAAAGCTTAGGTGAATTTTGTGCAAATACCTTTTATTATTTCATATTGTTTGGTATTAATTAATTGCAGGTACTTACTTTTTTTGGTTGTGTTTACTCTAGAGAAGTTTAAAAGATAGAAAGCTCATACATTTAGACCCACACCTCTGTTTCCTTAATAATGAAATTGTGAAAGTATATCAATTTTAATAACTTGGAAATGAAATGTGTAACAGTCTCAAGTACCAACAAGTGTGGGAGCTGATAGAGACAAACACTAAAAAAAATCAATAATATATATATATAT